>NW_009941689.1:14614-15595 GCF_000696875.1 Nestor notabilis | reverse complement strand
CTGGCTGCGGGTGTGGGGCCTGCGATTAACTGTGGGTGTTCACAGCCAGTCAGACGTTCCCTTGAAGTATAGATGTGGTCGTTTGAATGCCAAGTGGTGGTTCTCCAGCTGTGTTTGCAGTGTGGAAACTGCTCAGTAATTAACAATAATAGTAAATGTATGTAATTAATTTGAGTAGAGTTGAGAGGAGCAGAAACCTCAGAACATGTCATACCACGTTAAAGTATTAGCCAGGTGCAGCACAACTAAATGTGTGGTGGTTTCTGTGCCAGAAGCACAGGACTCATAGACTCATTTAAGTGGGAAGATCTCTAACATAATAGAATCACAGAATGGTTTGGGTTCACATAGTACCAACCCCCTGCCACGGGCAGGGATACCTTCCACTAGAGCAGGTTGCTCCAAGCCCCTGTGTCCAACCTGGCCTTGAACACTGCCAGGGATGGGGCAGCCACAGCTTCTCTGGGCACCCTGTGCCAGCGCCTCAAGATCAGAGTCCAACTGTATTTAGAATTATAGAAACACAGGATGCTTTGGGTTGGAAGGGACCTTGAAAATGATCTAGTTTCAATCCCCCTGCTGTGGGCAGGGACACCTTCCACTAGATGGGGTTCATCTGTCAGGCTTGCTTTCTTTTTATCCCTTGTTCTTTCTGAGTTTCTTCTGCTTCCTAGTTTGCAGTTCTGGTCTTGAAGATGCAATACTTTTGGTGAGGGTGAGCTGCACTAAATAGAACTTCTGGAAGAAATCTCGGTGGGGAAGGCCACAATAACCTGACGTGAAGAGTTTCTTTAGAAATAGCCTGTGTGATTTGTGAACTGGGGAGAGAAGTGAGTGTTTTAGAAGCATTGTGGACATTTCTGAATAAAATTGCCAAGAGTGATAGCAACAGCTATCACTAAAGGAGTTCCTTTTACTTTCTACATGACACTACAGAAGTTGGAACTAGCTGACATCAGTGCTAAATCAGTGAAAACCAAT
>NW_009941689.1:7722-14583 GCF_000696875.1 Nestor notabilis | reverse complement strand
CCCCATTCCCGCGTGTCTTTCCCTACCTCCATTTTCCTTTTAGTGACTTGTTTTGCTGACTTTCAGGCTTTGTCTTATGCTTACCTCTTTGGATATCTTCTATCATTTAATCTACGCATGCTTTGGTTTGTCTTTTTTTGGCTCTTTAACTTTGTATTTTCCTCTCAGTAGTCAGGTAAGAATAACTCTGTCATGATTCCATTGCAAAATAAATCAATGCATTCCTGAACTCTTCCTCAGAATCCCATGAGCACTGCTGAACTTTTTATTTTTATGATTCCTCTTTAGAATATTTTAAGCCTATTTCTTGTTTTCAGTATCCTCATAGTATGTAACTGAAATAACATCATATATCTTGAAGAGATATAAAAGAGCCTTAAACTGTCAGAGCTCTGTGTAGTGGCATTAGTGGAAATGAACATTCAACTCTGTGTGCTCAGGTTTTCTGTACAACACTCAGTAGATGCATTGCCAGCTGCACATTTTTAGATCTAACACTCTATTTCTTGGACCTAATTTACAACTTGTTAACACTAAGATTGTTTCAAACAACCTTTCATCTTGAATTTCAGTTTGAATAGTAGGGGAAATAAAAGGTCTGGGGAGGGGGGAATGAAGTGCTGCATATCAGAAGAGAAATGGGTTTTGTAACTCCAGTTCTAAAGCTTTCTCGATGTATTTACTCTTTCAGTATAGTGAAGAGATGCTCATGATTTTCTGTGTTCTGCTGCAAGATCTTGTGGTTTGTTTATTTATTTTTTTAATTTTGGCAAATTCCAAATTAGGAAACGTACTTTTTTCAGAGAAGAAAGAGAAAATTCAGATAAAACTGTTACCTGTTGGTTTTGCAACCCAGATGTCATTGAATGTAAAGTTTTGAGGATATTACAGGAAAAACATAATGGGGTTAGGTTAAATTATAGGGGAAATGTACATGAGTTTCCACGGAAAGTTGATATAAGTAGTATCTATTAAGACTGAACCCTAGAAGTCTGTTGCAGAAACTATTTTCTAAGTCAGAAAGACAAATTTCAGTTACGATATGTGAAGTTAAACCTGAATATTTTCTGCCTCTTGGTAGGAGTGAAGTGATGAGAGCAGCAGTAGGCCTAGTGGTGCAGTAGAATATTCTGTGTTTACGTGCCATTACATAGGTGTTTTCTTTACTGTAGTAGAGGAAAAAGTTGGTTGAATGTCTTTTGGTACTGGATTTCTCTGAGGCTGCTTCTGTCTTTGTCTCCAAACTAGAGATATATGGTCACATCTTAAGCAGAAAGCTTTTTCCATGGTAGACGTAGTCCTGTTTGGCAGCATTGGTGATATTAACTCTGTCCAATGCCTGAGTTATTTTATTAATGTTCTGGCATTAAGAATGGGAATGTTTATCGTTACTTTAATATCTCTTCGACTAACTCTATAAAACTTCTACCCCTGGTGTGTATTATCTGGGTATAAAATGGACAACCTCAAGCCTACATTGTCTGGATGAAATTGAGGGCATACCTTCCTGAGAGGTTGATTTCTCCTGGGTAACGCTCTTGTTTCATCTACGCTCTTTGGTGGTAGACCCTTCAGCAGACCCAGAGAAAAGGCATTAAGTGCTGCATCTACAAACTTGAATTTTTATATGCATATTGGAAGCATAACAGCCGTGTCAGAGAAAAATACTTGCTTCTCTTGTAGCAGCAAGTGGCAGGCTGTATTTAAGTTAGATTCATGAAGTGGTTTTCAGTGTGAGTAGCAGCATGTCCTTGCAGCTATATTTAGTAAAACTAATCAAGTATGGGGAAAAAAAAAAGAGTACTGCTACAGTTGTGATGTCTGTGACTGCTTCTGCCAGCCTCCTGCCCATGCCTACTACGTTCACTGGTTTTGCAAGTACAGTAAAAACCTGTCTTGAGGAAATGATTGGGCTGGCACAGGGTTTGGAGAACCCATAATTAATGTGTCTACTCTCATATTATTTCTAGGTGCTTAAGTAACTTCTAAATATACAGAGAAACTAAGATTCTCAGCCCTGCTTTTTGCTTAATTAGCTGTTTCTATTCTGGGAGATACTGGCATACAAAAAGCAGTGTTGCATGTCACAGGGCTTTCTATGGCTTTGTTTACCTACTCTGACAGGCTTGGGTGAAACAGTAGTACCTGTATTTAGCAGTTTCTTGAGTTTCCAAGGGGGTATTTCCAAATGGCAGCATCAGGGTTGTGCCATGAAGCTCTGAGTTCTGGCATGCTCAGGCTTGACTTGAAAGCTGTGTGCCTCTTCTTGCATTGGCATTAAGGTTGATGTAGTATTAGAAATAAGTGCTGTCAGTCACAGCTGCTTCAGTCTGTGTTGTTTTACTTAATCTTTTATGTAACCTACCGGGGATTATGGACTTCTTACCTGCTGTAATACAGGATTTATAAAATGCTTTTTAAATTTAAAAACAAATTACAAAAAATCCCTTGCTTTGCATATTTTTCTTTTACTGGATTGATTAGACTGTTTTTGAAGCAAGCAAACAAATATTCAGAGTCTGTGGTTGCTTTTATAAACATAAAGGGGACACCAGCTGCCTCAACTTCTTAGAGCTGGACACTGTGCTTTTCCACCATGGTTTGTAAGTAGTTCCAACCCAAATCATTCTCTGATTTCCCAACACACTTGATGAGGTCATTCGCCAGCAACCTCTGAAGAAGCTTCTGTTTCATAGGATGCTTGGGAAAGCCCTTTCACAGGTAGACAGGTAATTTAGGACAATCTAAATGTAGTAAGTTTAAGAAGTCAGTTTTCACAGTGAACATTATAAGGATGTGTTCTTGCTTCCATTCTATTCCTCATACCCATCTTTTAGGAGTATTAGCAGCAAACTTCCTCCTTTCTGTTGTATTCATTATGGTAAGAAAGGCTGAGCTTAAAAGAACTGATTGGTGTGTGTGGAAACAGCTTTCTCACCTGGAATAGTTAGTTCTGAGGTGATTGGGTTTTGGGGGGAATAAAATATTGCAATTATAATAGCTAATACTGTCAAAATGTTAGGTATAAGCTTAGGGATAGCTTTAAAAAAACCCACAATACCCAAAATGAAGAAACATTTTTAACTTGAGGTAATTGCATCCTACAAATCTTAAATGTGGAAAACCAGAAAACTAAGAGGGAAAATACTGTGCTCATGGGAAGTATGGAGGAGCTTCGTGTAGAATTGGCTGAATGAGAAGTATGGAGGAGCTTACATGTGAGAACTGGCTGAATAGATGAGGACTGTTGGTCCTGGGAAAAACAGTGGGAGGAGATGGGGTGGGCATGGAGAGAGTTTGAGACTTGAGCTCCTGGAGAAGGCAACTGTCAAAGAGTCTGTTCACCATGTGCACAAAAGGTGGGGGAGATGAGGCAAAGCTAGCAGGTAACAAACTCTCACAAGAGAGGATATCCTGCAGAATGTCTGCATGGTGAGTTGGTGGCTGCACAAAGTGCCTTAGCCAAGTTCACGGGAGGAAACTTCATTGAGGACTGTTAAACAGAAATGTAATGCCTGTGCTCCAGGAGTTTTCCAAGACACAAATTTCTGGAGCCTGATGGAATATTTTGAGAGGTTGCAGTCACTTTTTACAGTCTGTGGAGTGATCTGAGGACCAGGGTACTTCAGTGTTGTAAGGCTTTATACATGAAGCAGTGAGAATTGCAGGCAGAAATGAGCAGGGCAGCAGAAGAGCTGCTCATGGATTTCTGATAAACTAGTATGCATCAGGTTGATGACGGGGCTCTTATGCATAGAGCTGTCTGCTGGGTGGTTATTGTAGTGCTCCATAAGGATGTAGACATGTTGAAAGTATTCCTGGCATTTGAGTGCAAAACACTTGTGCTATTAGATTTTGTTCTTTAAGATGGGACATGCGTCTTGTTTGTACCAGTCCTACTACAAAGGGTCTTCAGTTGTACTTGTGCCTGGAAGCACCAGTTAGAATACAAAGATTGCATTCAACAATTTATATAGAATAGATCAAGCACTTACTATAAAATGCTTCCATGTGTAATCTGGTTTTGTAGTAGAGGAGAAGAGGGAAAACTGGGGCTTTGTTGCTTAATCTTTAGACAGAAATATGTAGATGGGATAAACACTAGGTACTGTGATGCTTGGAAAATAACAGGGTGATGGTGGTGGTGGAAATACCAGGAATAATATATGAGTAAAATATAACCAGGAGAAGATGTGTATCTTCAGATTATAATAAAGTTTCTTGGGTTTATAGCAGTATTTTGAAGTTGCATATTTAAATAGGAACATCTTAAGGGAATTTTGGAATCCTGAATTGCAAGGAAATATCTTACCAGCTCACAGAACTTGAAGTGGTTCAATCTTTTTCAGCTATCTTCATATCCTTAAAGTGTGCAACAGACAACTGTTGGGTTGGTTTTTTTTCAGTATTTTTGCACAATTTTCTCCCTTCCATTCTTGACACCCAAATAATTTCAGGGATCATTATTGGTGACATGGTTTCTATTACTAAATGCTTGTAGTGTAGGACTGGATACTTTTTTCCCCTCAACTTTCACCCCTTGTTGTGATTTTTTTTGTTTAGATAGTTATGTCTCTAGAACTAAGTAGTGCAATATGATTTGAAAGATGGATAAATATGACTTTAGTTTCCCCAAGTTAGTGTTCCATAATTTGATTTACAATAAAAGGGCTAGTGTGAAAAAGCAATGTGTGGTTGTACTAACTTTTTAAGCTACTAGTCATAATCACTTAACTTTTTAAGCTACGAGTTAGAAGTACTGAGATGATTAGTTTGTCTTAAAAACCATGTAGTTCAAAAAGCATTTTGGCTGCCTCAAGTGGAGAAACATCTTGTTAAATGCTTGTGCCTTAAAGCTGAATAGGAAAATGGTAACTTATTTCCTGTCCTTCTGTCTACTGAGTAAGAAGCACAATGTTTTTCCCTGTTTTAGTTGCAGACATTCAACACTGCTGCACCTTGCAGAGATGTTCAGGACTTGACTAACGGGGTTGCCATGGCGCAGGTACTTCACCAAATGTAAGTTGATACTGAAGTCTGAAGAAGAGGGATTTAATTTCTTGAGAGTTCTGTGTTTGCCGTGTCCAGGTGCTTCTAAAGTAGGCAGAAACTTAGGGGGGACAGTTTATAGGAGAAGATAAAATATGCCTTTGTATTGTTGTTTTGGGGATGATAGAATAGTTGAATGTGATAGAATGGAGAAGGTCATGAGGACATTCTAATGGTGCAATATTAAATTCATACTCAAGTGTAATTAGGCAGGAATGATAGGACCTTTTCCACTTTTTTCTCTTTCCATAGATAGCCATACTTTAGGCAGTATGTTCCACCTTGGAATGAGGAACTAAAAGTTCAAAAGACGTGTCTTTGTGCTCTCTTCCTTTTGGGATTGCTCAGTTGATTTAAGTTCCAGGATTTAAATGATAACTATTCACGTGGAAAAAATGAGTTGTGAAACATCAATGGCAATTTTATTATTAAAATAGTAGTTTGCTAATCAAAATAATTCCTATTTTATTGGTGTGATAACAAATGGTACTGGGTTGAGTGACACTAGGTGTGAAATCTACATTTACTTCAGAGGATTGTAACACAAGTGTCAGGCTACAAGTCATCACTGCAGTTTTATTGTTGTTGGCTCAGATAATAAAGAAGTCTGGATTACCATGTCCTTTTGAAACTGTGGTTTTAATTACTTAAAAATTACTTAAACATCACCATCCCCCAAAAAACCCAAACCAAAATAATAAATAAAAAACCACCCCAAACCAACAAAACCCCAAACCCATAACCCCCCTGTCTGCTTGTAGAAGTTTTAAATGTGCTGAGTAAAGACAGAACTCACCCTTTTCCTGGGAATAGCGAAAATTGATTTAGGATTGCTTAGTGAAGATTCACTGAGCAATGTGTGTGGTACGAGGCTGCCACAGGTATTGGGCAAACTTCTTTACAACCACATTGGTTGACATGCAAGTGGAGATAATAATTGGGTATAATAATTAGGTGCCAGTGAATGAACAGTATGGTGTGAAAAGTTACTGTTGGATATGCTGTGATTGTATCATGTGGCAGCTCAGTGTGTGTTAACACCTCCCTCAACAACTCATCCTTGTTTATGCTAGCAAAGTGAATATAATTCTGCCCAAGGGAACCAGTGGCATACAAAAATATGAAATGCCAGTAGTTTAAAACAGGTTTTTTTCTTGATAAACACCTTTGACAAACTGTAGCAAATGCTAGAAAATGCAAATGTATGAGAGTGGGTATCAAACATAACAAAAGAGGATGTTTCTTCAGATCATTATGATCACTTTGTCAGGTATAAAAATTCAGCATGACAAAGGCCTTCGCATCCTTGTGTTCCCAGCTGTAGCTAACTCAAGCATGTACAGGAGTTCTTCTTGCCCTGAAATGTGGTGTCTTAATGCAGCTAGAGGGATGGAAATGGCCTGTGACATAAGTATAATTTGCAATCTGCGGGAATTTATGCCTCATTAGACACCATAGTCAAACAGCCAATGATTTAATGCTGGGAATCGGATATTTATATAAGTGTGCTTGTTGATGTTTAATCATTTATTTTTGTTTTAGAGATGTTGCTTGGTTTGATGCATCTTGGCTAAATCGCATTAAAGATGACGTTGGTGACAACTGGAGAATAAAGGTATTCAAAGCTGAAGTTAGTGGAAATTTGTGGGGTTGGATATGGTGTCTGTCTTCAGAGTATTGAGCAGTCCAAAACCCACAGAATTAAGCTCAGACTCCTTAAGGTTATTTTAAATGACCTTGAACTGTCTGTTGATAGTTTAAGTGCCTTCCAGCATTGTTGCATGGGGATTGTCTTCTACATTATTTCTCTTT
>NW_009941689.1:0-7702 GCF_000696875.1 Nestor notabilis | reverse complement strand
GATTCCTATCATCGAGCTGTTATGTAAACATTTTATTATGAATTATTATTAAAAGAATTTTAATTAAGGCCTGTAACCTTCTCTTTCATGTACAACAATTAGTCCAGTAATCTGAAGAAGATACTGCAAGGAATTATGGACTACTATCATGAGGTATGGAAAAAACATCATTTTTTTGGTTGTTGTTCTAACCATTAAACTTTGATTGTTGTCCTTCTACACCTGGGTGTTTTATTTTCTTGGCAAAGAAATTTATTTGAAGGACTTTCCTGGCAGAAAGGAAATGAGAATTAACTGGTTAAGTGGGAGGTATGAGTGAATGTAATATTAATTTGAGTAGGTGTATTTTAGATAAAGCTCTTCGAGTATAATCTGGAAACCATATCTCTATCATTGCCCAGGTAAGTGTCACAAGGACCAAGCTGCAGAATCCTGTTGGCTTTTGTGCATGGATTCATATTTGCTCTTGGCTAGTGAAGTTTTAATCCTTTTGTACACAACTGATTCAGCAAGCCTAATCTAGGTTTTATGGTACTCACTTGGAAGCTGGGAGAGAAGTTACAAATCCTCCTGGATGTAGAAAGGATGACAGTTCATTCTCTCATGCTGTCTGAGTGTGGTAGCTATAAATGAGTGCTGTATATTGAGGTTTTTTTAAACAAATGCTGTGTTTTGTATGGAGCTTGATTGCAGTAATGTAATGGGTATGGTACAGAAAAACTTACCAGATCATCTTACGGCTTCCTGCTCTCACCTGGGCTTAGTTGTGATACAAAGTGCCAAGCCTTCCTGAATAGCCAGGACTGAGGCTCTCTGACAAGGCCAGAAGTAGAACTTCTTTAGGTTTATGAGGAATATATTTCTAAGAACTAGGGAGCAATTGAATTTGGAAGCATTTTTAATTCCTTTTTTTAATTGGTAGAATAAACTAATTCTTTCATATTTGAGGTTTAGCCCAAGAACTTTAACTTCCTGCTGTCACTTTTCCCTGTATAAGTGGTCACTTAGCTAAACCCCCAGTTAACAGACTTTCAAAACATGTGGTTTTGCCAGAAAAAATTTATAGAACTCTTATAAGTGCATAACTTTGTTTCACTAAATAATTGCTAGGTGGTTGGCATGTATATTTTTTAATGCTGTCTACTTTAGATTAAATTTAGGCCTATTCAGAGAAACAGCTGAGGTGTCAAATATGGTAAAGGTTATTGGCTAGCAGTGGATTGAATACCCCATTCCCCAAAACATATCCATGCTGAGGGATGGAAACAAACATTTGGAATGGTCTTTGGTGGTGCTGGAGAGGCACTGTGTATGCCATCTGTGTTTCATGTATGAAGCCCTGTAACAAATGAGTTAAGAACATCTGCTTTATCTAGGCCTCTTCAGATTTCCTAATCTGATACTGTTATCTGTGTACTCTTCCATAAGCAAATATCTTTAGTGTGTCTCCACGCTTAATGTTTTAAAATCTTTCCATAAGGTTTATAGTAACAAACTTATTAATAGACCATTTTCTCTATCTGGTTTACTGAGTCCAGGTTTCTTACATGATACCAGATTTTTATATACAGAAGTGGGAGTCTACTTTCTCTCTTCTATTATTTTTTGCTTTTATTTTTTACTTTCTCCAGTTCTTAGGTCAACAGATTTCAGAAGAGCTTATTCCAGACTTAAACCAAATATCTGAGAACTCAGATCCCACTGAACTGGGCAGGCTTCTGCAGCTTATTTTAGGCTGTGCAGTCAACTGTGAAAGGAAGCAAGGTATGCACTATCCTAACCTGTTCAACAAACAGCAAACTGCCTCGGGTGATTGCTAAGGTGGATGAGATTTTCTTATGTATTAAAAAGTCTCTGTTGTTAATCTGTTACGTGCCTATTCTGAAATTGGAGTTCACTTAAATGCAGAAAATACCTGGGGAAAGTTCTGCAAATAAAGCTCAAAACTTCGCTCAGGGTAGGTTTAAAAAAAAAAAAGTCTGAAGTGTGTATGGATTATTCATATTTGTTAAAATATATACAAAGACCTAAAACTTTCAAATGCCAATCAAATCAAATTAAAAACTTGTATTGGAAACTCTTGTTTGTCTGTAGAAGTTCAAGACTGAATTAGTTGAGTTTTCAGACTGCTTAATGTTCTAGTGGCTAAGGAATCCTCAGCACGATTCTGTTAGTAACAGAAGTGTGACTCCTATGTAGTCTGAAAAGACCTCATCAAAGAGTGTTTGGGAAGTAAGCTGTCAGGCTGCACTGGGAATGAAGATGCCAGCAATTACCTTTTTCCATTAAGTTTTATTTATTAAGTCAATTGCAGGCTTGCTGACTCTTTGGAAAAGCTTATGCATATACATACATAGATGAATGTATGAAAAAAGAACCATGTAAATACAGATGGCTTCAAACCTCCTTGCTCTACTATGCATAGTATTAATTTGTTAATTTAAGAAATTATAATCTCGTTTATCTACCATATTACTGAATAATAGTATTGTTGGTTAACACTGGTGCTCTGCGTTAAATGAGCACTACCTATTTTGAAGAAGCTTTATAGAGAATAGTTTCTCCTGGATCTCTCTGCAAATGGTATGTCATGTTACCTAAGCCATTAAAATGAACGTTGTCATGACTTGCTACAAATTGTTTTTCACAGAACACATACAAAATATCATGACCCTTGAAGAGTCTGTTCAACATGTTGTTATGACTGCCATTCAAGAGGTAAGTAATAAGTCATAGCCTACAACAGCAGTCAACATCTATTTGTCAATTTTCGTGAATTCTTTATCCTAGCAAAGGTCAGGGAAGAGTGTAAATACTTCCCTAAATTATCTGGAAGTGTCAGGATGAAGAGGTCCCAGACCCCAACCACGGGGTCTTGATTTTAGTCTTGTATGTCCAAACATATAACTTACAGAAACAAGAAATGCTTAAGATTTCCTGTTTCACACAAGAAATGTGTCTTGTTACCAACTATCCATTATACTGGAGTCAGTTTATGAAATCTCTGTCTCTGAAATTTCTGTCTCAATGCTGTAGTTAAGCTGATTATAACTGTTTGTGAGGCTACATTGTTCTCGCAGACCATTCCAGCATCTGATTTACAAACTCCCAGCTGCATCTTTTCTATTCTTGTCATGGTGTGCTCCTCCTGCACTTCTAATTTGTCGTTAGCTGGATCATTTTAGTGATCCAGCTCACGGCATAGCTCAACAGCCACTTGCATCTGTGAGCTTTGGGAGTGTGAAGCAGAGTGTGGAGGGAGGCAAAACCTAAGTGCTGACTTTGAAGAAAATACAGTGTGTAATTGCACCCTTATCAAGGTAACAGTGGAGTTGGCAGCAGGCTTTAAAACTTAGATTTACATTGACTGTATAGTCTTTAAAGCTGTAAATGTCCCATTCAGAGACATAAACTCCATAAAGCTCTTGTTCTTTGTATTCTGACTTATCAAACTTTCTTTCTGAAGAAGGTCTAGAAATAATAGTGTAATTCCTGAGTAAGAAGTAAAGCCCTGTAATTGCTGAGGAACATACTGTGTACACCTTTGTACTGGAGATCAGTGAGAGCTATGCTATGTTAATGTTTCCATTGCTTAATGGCAATTAATGTGACACATGGTCTGATAGCTATTAAATTAATTGAATGAAATCCCATCCTCCAGTTCACTGCATTTTAACTTGATTAGGGGTTGGCATGAACTTCAACAGATCACATCCAATAAGATGGATAACTTTTTTTGGGGGGGAGGTTGTGAAAGCTAGAAAAGTAATGTTATTCTAGACTTGTTTAAATCCTCTACCAACCATAAGGTGGGGTATTTTGTAATTAATAATCATCTGTTTTGATACATTGAAGGGATGCAAAAACATTTGGAAAATACAATTGCTACTCAGTGGACAGTGAATTTACAAATATTTAACCTCTAATTTGATCTTCTTTTTACTATGGCCTCTTTCTGTAGCTAATGAGCAAGGAAGTAACGGGTCCTTCCACGTGTGATGCATCAACTGACATGGAACAGCAGGTAACTGCCTAGTATTTGTTGCTGTTGTAGTTCAAGCCTGAACAATAAGTTGGTATCTTGCCATCCCTTAAGTAAAAAAGCATTGCACATAAAATGAAGTTGTCTTTATGTCTTTAAAAGTAGCTGCCCATAAAGGAGCACCAGCATTTCTATTCTAAGATGAAGAGTGATTGGTTTAACAGGCAGGGATTTTGAAATTATGACAACATGAATGTGCCTATATTTGGTTTTGTTATGCTTTTAGCTTAAGTTGTTGTGTTGAATCTGGATGTTACTGTGAGTTTCAATACTTCACTTAATACATGTAGTAGTCATTTAAAATGAAGGTAAAATGAACAGAGTACATATAGGTTTCTGTATCAATGTGCGCGCCTAAAATCCTTCTTAAGCAATTGTACACACAGTTGAGATGATTTGGAAACTAGAACTGTGAGTACTTTGGGTATGGACCAGAATGATTGACTATCTTATTTTTTAAAAGCTTAAAAAAGCTTTGGAAGATCTTCAGGAAGCATTAGCAGAAAAAGAAGAGTTGGCACAAAGATGTCAAGAGCTGGATTTACAGGTAAGAAACAGCAAGTTGCTTTTTTCTTTAATATGTAGTGGTGTTGCTGTTAAGATGCAGAAATTCTGAAGGGCAAAGTAAATTTTGCATTTGTTAAGTTATATGAGAATTCATATCTGTTTATGGGGGGAAAAACAACCCTTCTGTACTCCTAAATGTAATTACTGGAAATAGTTTCATGACGGAAATGTAAACTGAGGTCCTCTGCCTGCTGTTGACTCAAAGGTTGTTTGGTCTGCTAGCTTTATGTTTACCCTTAGTAGCAGGTACCATCAAAGCAATGTCATAGTGGCTCTAAAAATTGCCTATTTCATTTGTAGTCACTGCTTCCTCTGGTCTTTTGAACTGTGTCCAAAACATCCAGTTCGTATAATCAGTCATTAGATTTAACCATAGGAAATTGATGCTGTTTTCAATGGGAGTTGATGATGGACTAAAATGTGAGATTTATTTAAAAGTTCCTAATTTTTTCCTCATACACAGTTGAAAGATGGAGGATATTTCAGGAATTAAAGAGAATGGAAACTAATAGATCCTTGTTAGAGTTTTCAAACCACACTGATAATAGCCCTACTTCATAACAATAAATAGGAACTTGCATTTCAATCCCCTTTTTAAAGAAAATCCATTTGTTAGCCCTAAGTTTTGACTTGATATTTCTTTTCCTTTTTTTTTTGAGGCAGTGGTAAGGCTTCCTAGTGTAAGCAGAGATCTAAAAATGCTTGTGAGCAGTATGGGCAGGAGAAAAGGTTTTCTTTTGAATGGGCAAGGGGCTTGATTTGACACTTGAATTGTTGTTACATTGTTGACAGATGATTGAGTTGTTAAACTTCAAAAAGTGTGTTCACTGTTCAAAAGCTGTCCTTTCTAGAGGTGCTGGGATAACAGTTTACTCACACTTTACTCTCCCATTAAGAGTCTTAGTATGTCGCACTAGAGAAGTCCCAGGCTTTCTCCTGTCTCCCACAAACTTCTCTCTTGAGGTTTCTCAATGATAAGTTATAAAGCCAGTTGCTCATAACATAGGTTGGGCCAGGTGAAGGCATGAAAGGTGTTTGAGGGAAAGGTATAAACACATGAGTTAATGACACCAGAGATTTTTAATACTGTGGTGTGTTTTAAACTATCTTTTTGTGTCGACCTTGACACCAATTCTATTATGTTGAAATAATAGAAAAGAAGAAGAGAAAGATAACAGAAAGGAACAGAGAAAAGATGAAGAACTTGCTCTGGGTTGTGCAGTAGGTTTTTTCTTTGTGATTGTTGTGCATGTTTAAAGAATGGCTGAACCTTGAACAGGAAGTATTATACTCAGTGAGGCTAAGATATGCCCTCTACACCTCTTAAGGTGTTTTGTGTGCATGTATGCAGTAAACACCTCTAAGGTGTTTTGTGTGCATGTATGCAGTAAAGTGACATCTGGTATGTAAAAAGGAATGAACCTAAAAGCCAGCACCTAATGAAGTGGGTTTGTTTTTTACATCTGTTTGACTGATAGGCTTTTGAATTATGATCATAAACAGTTTCTTAATATTGCATACTCTAGGTTATATCTGATGCTTAATCTAATAATGTCACCATGTTATGTTTTTATTTTATTGATTTGAAGCCGTAATATTGACTGACGCTTCTCATCTAAACTAATTCTTAATAAATTCACTTGTAAGGTCTCAGTCTTCCTTGATATTTTCCAAGAGTATAAGAAAGGTAGGTTTTCTTTATGATTCAGGAAAACATAACCCAAAAAGCATATTGTCCCTGTTTAAATGCCAGTTAACTAACACATGCTACATGCTCTTATGTTTGACAGGATGTTAAAATTAACACAGCAGCTTTCACTAGAAAAACTTTGAAGGTTCTATCCTCTTAATCCTTCCCCATTTTATGGCTGTTAATATACTTACTGTTCCAACAAAGTGTTGTATTCTCATTTGCTTAGCTGTGAACACTTTCAATATCAAACCTGTTTGTTGCAAACAAAATGCATGCTCTCTATGAAGCTGCCTAGGTTTTTTCTGTTGCGTGTGTGCTTACCAGCTTATGGCGCCTGAAACCGCTTCTTGCGCAACCATCCACTGCTGAGCGCACGGCAGTACTGTGGTAATGTGCTAGCCAGTGCCATCCTGCTTCTTATTGTTAAGCACAAGCAAGATGGAGAGTACCTTTACACCTATTTATATTTTATAATTACTTTTTGTATGGCGTCCGTGGTATCCTTTTTAATGAAAGTACCAGTTTCTCTCCATATCACGTTGTCCGCCTTTATCATGGTTTGTAACAAAAATTGTCGTCTTATTGTTTTTAGAGGTATTTTTTCTTTAGTGCTTCATAACTGTCATACACTAAAGCGTCTGTATGCTCAAGTATGCTGTGTGAATTACGTTCTAAAATCTCTAAACGCTCAGACCTTTTTCATAAACTAATTTGGTGATGTATTGCTGTCTTGCTTTAGCTCTTTCCAGTTGGACAGGTCTTACAGTGGTGATGCTGTTTTATCTGCACTAGGTGGCTGCCCTCCAGGATGAAAAAACCAGCTTGATGTCAGAAAATGAAATTATGAATGACAGGCTAGAGCAATTAGATGACTCTCTTGATGATCCAAATACTGTGGTTGCAAAAAAGTATTTTCATGCACAGTTGCAGCTGGAACAACTGCAAGAAGAAAACTTCAGGTATGAAGTAATTTGTCTCAGAAGTCTCTCACTTGAGATGTTAAATACATCCCGAGAATTTCTGGTCACTTTTAGGATTTTCCATCTCTGTTTCTTTTGTGATAAAAGCTTTCTGTATAAATATGTATAAACATATTTTAAAGACAGTCCCTACCTTTAAAAAGAAACCTTTTCTCGTTGTAGAAAATATTACTTTGTAATTGCCATATTGTAGCCATTTTACATGTCAAAAATAGGTGATGGAGGATAGAAAATGAGTGCCAAAGTGATTTGTGTGTAAATAAAACCAACCCATAACCCCTCAAACCCACCATATCTGTTTAATGTGCTGATTTCTTCTACATATTAGTCTTTCTCCGTGTGATCTGTAGGGGGGGATCACTTTTCATGCGATCCTTTGATACTGATACAGTAAATTTATAGAATCATAGAATAGTTAGG
>NW_009941688.1:0-16309 GCF_000696875.1 Nestor notabilis | reverse complement strand
TATATAAAAATATATATATTTCACAACTGGAGAATGCTATTGATTAGCTGGCACAGTCTATGTTGTCTGGATATTTAATTACTCAATCGAAGCTACTGGCATCGCTTGCTTGAGACATATGAGACAGATTGCTTCCCCAGGGTATCTCCTCCATTTACTTCAAATTTCCTGTTGATTCCTGAATGTGCATAAAATCTTCACTACATATATATACTCCTTTTCTGCAAGGGCACAAAGTTGATCAAAGAACCATTTCATCTTTCTTCCTTTCTATCTAGTCAGCCTTTCTTCTAATGCTAAGGACTAAGAGGTGCAAGAAGATATATGAGAGAATCATAGCATGGCTGAGGTGGGAAGGTACCTTTGGAGATTGTCTAATGCAACTCCTCTGGTTAAGCAGACTCACAGTGGATTGCTCATGACCCTATGCAGTCAGGTTTTAATATACCCAAATTCGGAGAGAAACCTGTTCCAGTGCTTGACCACCCACACAACGAAAATGTTATTTTCTTATGTTTAAATGGCATTTCCTGTGTTTCAATTTGTGCCCATTGCTTCTTGTCTTCTTACTGGGCATCACTGAGAAAAGCCTGGCTCCATCCTGTTTACTCGCTCTCTACATTGATGAAATCCCTCTGAGCCTTCTCTTCTCCAGGCTGAACAGTCCCACTTCTCTCAGCCTTTCCTCACAGAAGAGATGGTCCAGTCCCTTAATCATCCTGTCACCCTTCACTGGACTCTCTCCAGTATATCCATGTCTCTCCCATATGGGGGAGCCCACAACAGGACACAGAACTCCAGGTGCCTCTCGCTAGTGCTAAGTAGAGGAAGAATCACCTCCCTCAACCCGTTGGTGATGTTTTCAGTCTAGGATGCTGCATAAGATGCTGGTGGCCTTCTTTGTCACAAGGGCTTATTGCTGGTTGATGATCCACTTAGTTTTCACCAGCCCTCCATGTCCTTTTCTGCAAAGCTGCTTTCCAGCCAGTCAGCCTCTCAGCCTGTCCCTGGTGTGTGGCGCTTTTCCTTCCCGAGTGCTGGACTTTGCACCTCCCCTTGTCAAAGTTCATGAGGTTCCCATCAGCCCACTTCTCCAGCCTGTCAAGGTCCCTCTGAATGACAGATATTGGGGTGGTTCAAGGACAAAGCTCTACAAAGGCAACCAGCTTTGGGGGGCCCTACTTGAGCAGGGGGGTTGGACCAGGTGACTTCCAGAGATCCCTTCCAAGCTCAACCACCTGGTCATTCTGTGAAATGTGAGTCTTCTTCCAGTTAACTAAAGAAGGCACCACATCTACTTCTTATTATTATTCAGGTGGTCTGTAGCAGACACCCACCACAACGAAACTCATCTTGGTCTGCCATCTAATCCTAACTGATAAACTCCCAGCTGGCTCACCATCCATCCCCAGGCAAAGCTCAGTGTACTCCTGCTGCTCTCTCAAATAATGGGCAACTTCCTTTCCTTGACTTCTTGCCCTGCTCTTCAGGGGCAACAGCCCACATCTGTTCATTGCAGCACTCCAGTTGTGTGAGCCATCCCATCATGTCTCTCTGTGAGCCTAATAAGGCCATACCCCTGCAAAGTAGCTGCACTGAGCCACACCGTGAGACCTGTGAACTTGCAGACAGCTTCAGGAAAGTTCATCAAAGTAAAAAAAAAACCCTAAAGAAACAGGAAGAAAGGAAATGACAAGCAGTAGGCCAAGCAGCAGCAATCTGGAGCTGAGGTGTGGAAAAGGATGACTACTATGCTTCAAAGAGACAGCAAGACAGTTTCAAGCCACAGAGTTAGTACAGAACAAAGCTCCTGTACAAATAAACAAGCGTTGACATTAGTGAATGAAGAGAGTGATTGTAAAAAAAGAAAGAAACGAACAAACCCTGAAACAAATTCCTAACAGCATCATTCTCTCTAAGAACGTGGCAAGAACTCTGCTTTCTCAAGGCACTTCTGTACATCTGGACAGGTGGTCACATATACCCCTAATGACAATCCAAAGACTGGCACAAAAACAGCAAGAAAAGAGGAGACATAAATGCTAGATCTGAAAGATGCTTTCAGCATCCAACAGAGTAGTTTTTCCCACAAACCACTTGCCAACATCCTGACACACAAACACCCCTATATTTATACAGTATGTGATTTATATCTTGCCAATTGCAATATACATCTCTTTAGGGATGGCTTCTATCCATACTGGCACCAGCAAAGACCTCACAATATTTCTGTTCTTCAGAGATTAAAAAGAAAATAACTATGTGAAGTGTCAAAGAGAGGTAACAGAAGCTGGATGTATGTCAACAGAAGTCTTTTAGCACTAAAATACAGACAAGGTACCTGATATGCAGATCATTCTGAAATTCATCACTTTTGAAGATAAAGCATGCAATTAGGTTTTCTTCTCTTTATGGGATGATTTATAACACTACTTTCTTTAACGAGTTATTGTGTAAATGCTTTTTCTTCTTACAGGATTTTACAGTTAAAACACTCTGCAGCTAATAGACACCTATAGTTTTTCTGTTTCCAGCTTAGTGACCCAACTGCTGTGTTGGCACATTCTGTGTAAGATGCAGAGACAGAGGCAGCCTGTGCCCACCACAATGTCATCGCAATATTATGAGGACAGAGCCTCACACACGTGTGAAAAGAGGAAATACTCTCCTCATTTCACAGAGAATTAGGGATGATCAGGATTTTTCTTGCTTTTTTAGGAAAAGGCCAACTCATCAAGATCAAACCTAATTTTAGGAGGTGTCTTTGAGAGTCTCCCATTTGGTGCAGATGTTTGAAAATGCTGGGAGAAATTATTTTAATTGATTAAATTAAACTCACCATCTCTTCGTGGTCTGTTTTCAAAAGGAAAACACATACAGGAAGTTAAGTTACCCAGTAACACATACTGTGTTTGACTCAATGCTATTTAGAGTAGCGTGCCCCACATTATTTAAATGCAATCCTTCCTTTTGACGCTGGGTGGAATACAAGAGTCATGGGAGTAGGTGGAAATACTTGCAAGAAGACTAACAGCTCTCGCTCTGAGTGCTCTGGATATGTATTCTGCTTTCTAAAGATACTTGCTACAGATACAGTTTTATTCTGCTAGTTTGCAAAAATTGTGGGCTACTTTCACACCTTCCTTCTCCTGTGTAGAAAACAACCCGCACGAAGAACAGTACAAGATCCATGTAGAGAAACCCCAAATACAGCATCACTCTGTGGTTTCATGCTTATGAGCCTTATGGGGGATGGGTTGACATAAGATCCTCAGGTTTTGTCCCTGTCAGTGGCCATTTATGTACTGTACATTAAACATATGTTGGCTAAAACACATGACATGAGCAGATGCAAGGACTAAAATCATTGTTTTCCCCCTATCAGAGCCAAGCTTAGGTCCTGGCCACTAACTTGCACAGCATTATGTGCAGGTCTTTGGCCTTTCCAGCCCAGTGAATCCTGGATTCTTCCCTGCACAGCCTCAAAGCTCCCTGCCAGCAAGGTGCTGACACCTTTTTGCCCAACCTTTTTGCTCACCCTCCTAAAGTACTGCACTCTAGGATCTCTGGTTTTTCTTTAGAGGACACAGTTCTTTCTTGCCACCTTCTCATGTAAAGCAATCACCCAGTATGGTGGAGTTCCATATAACTGTCATTATCCAGAAGAGCAATACTCATCCCATTGTGTTTTCCAAGTGACCTACAAATGCTTTACAGTAACTAGCCATGTGTATAAGCTGTGGGTTACCGGTAAAATACTCTATGACTTCAGCAGCAGCAAGGGTTACTCTCGCAAGGAGAGGTTTAGTTCATGGTCCCCTTTCCTCCTGTCATAGAATCACAGAATGGTTTGGATTGGAAGGGACCATAAAGGTCATCTAGTTCCAATCCCCCTGCCACGGCAGGGACACTTTCCACTAAACCAAGTTGCTCAAAGCCCCATCTTTGCTCTTCCTACAGCCAAATTCTTCTGTCTCTCCTGTCTTTGTTATGTGAGGTTATGTGAAGCTTAAGTTTTCCTAAGACTTCTTTTAAAGCACCGATATTTTTTAGGTTTTCAGACTATATAGGTGGACAAACAGATTAAAAAATGAACTGGGAGAATAACTAACCTAATAGAACTGGGACAATAACTGGTATTTCATTGTGGTAGCAGTTTTGAAAAATCTGGAGAAAAGTTCACTTGACTCACAGCAAAATGGTTGGTGTAGTTTTCATGTTTTATTTACATTAAGAATATAATTAAAATACAGATCTGAAAACATCTTTTTAGAAAATGCTAAATGAAACAGTCACTTTAACAAATGTGTTTAGGTTTTTTTCATTAAAAAACATTTGCTGAGGAAAGCTGTAACATTGTAAAGAATGTCAGCTGACTTAAATCTGCATTTTTGGTGAAATGAAGTTGCAGTTGGATTTTTGCCCATGTTTATTAATCTCTCCTTACAAAACTAAATGAATACTCTTTATCATGACAATTTATAGTGAGGAAACCAAACAGAAAGATCTAGCAGTGTTTCTTGCTGAAGAGAGGACAGTCTTAGAGCAAGGATTGCTCTTTGAGAAACCTTAGGACTCTGAGGGACAGCTTGTCTGGTATTTAATAATGGCACCAGCAGTTTGCACATGTGATTTCCATCTACCAAGTGGATACTGAGAGTATCTCAGCTTCAGCTTGACACAGCAGGATGAACATCCATCAGTTAGAGTTTCAGCTAGAACATCAGTCTTGAGACTGCCAAAGGTGAGAATCCAACACACGTTCGCTTCAGCCACCACTGTTCCATACACGATAACTCCTAGCAGAGGAAAAGGGCTGTTGGAAGGGATGTCATTGGTTTAAATGCCTCAGCAAGAATTCTTCTGCCAAGACAAGTGCCCTTGTCTTTCAAACCATGCTATCTTATCTCTATGTGATCAAGGACTATGTTGAAAGTTAATAATGTAAATCAAAACCAGTAAATGCCCCTTTAAAACTCAGCACAGAAGAAATATTTTTGGGGGATAAAGCTCAGTGAGCTGGTCCCTGACCTGTGCTCACTTTGTGGCACAAGTAGGTACAACAAAGAATCTCAGCCTTCCACTTTTGTAGGCCACCAGGAGACAAAGGGATTTTGCCAAATGTTGCACGTACATGTGTGTGTGTGCCCTATTGGGCTCTAGCAATATTTCAGTATAACTGGTAAGGTACATTTCCCAAAACATGTCTAAAGAGCTTGATAACATATATAAAAAAGGTCTGTATTAGTTCTGTAGGGCTTCTAGTTCAATCTAACCTGCTGCTTGCCATTAAGAGAAAATATACTCTGCAGTCACTACATGTATGTCAAAATTAACACAAATGATTATCTCCCCTCCACATATTAGCAAATATTTTCCTGTCAGTTAACAAAAACCTGTAATTTGAACCAAATATTTTCTGCACCTGTGGTCCATAAAGTTTGTATTTGATGGATTTGAATGGAAAGAAGATGCTTATATGTTCTAGTAAGATACATTCGTGAGTACGTACTTTGTGTAATGTAAATTAGAAATCTGTTATGTAGCCTCATCCAATTAATATTATTGGTAGAACCTGATGATGAAAAGACCTCACGTGCAAAAATAACTGCAGATGAGAAAAATAAAAATCATATGCACGATAAAAAAATGTGATAGGTAAACAGCAGCTGATATGTACAGACTGAAAACTTATACTACCTATTTCACATAAATAATATATGTTACAATAAATATTGTATCTAGTAGCCCTTTTTATATAGTGTTTACATTCTGTATATACATCTACACGTGTAAGTACAGTCTGCTTGTTTGTCATTTGTGTGTCACAAATTCTGTTAAAATGTTGTTCTCAAGCATTAATCTGCTTCAATGGCTTGATGTATCTGTGACAGAATGAAAAAACAATCCCATTATATGCATAAAGCATGCATGTTCTGTTCTCATTCTTTTTTTGTTCAAACTCCCACCTGGCAGTGCTGGTCCACACTGTTCACATCTAGAAAGAAATGGCTGATGCTGTAGGCAGACAGCAGGATTGTTCTAGACCTCAGCTCTGTAAATATTTGGGTTCAGAACTGTAGCACCATGTATTTGCACAGCACAAAAGTAATGAAAATTGAGCACTTTGTCAAAGCTCAGAAGCAATGCGGTGAGGGTGGCTTGTCCTACCCTATAATCAAGGTACCAACTCTGCCAGCACTGCAGCATTGGAGACAAAAATGGGAAAAGATTCCTATTTCCAGTGGCCTTCTCTGGATGGGATGGGTTGCAAAGGTGCTCCAGGAGTTAGCTTCTTTCAGGACTGTGGTTCAGAGTTCTGCACATACACAAGTCCCATGCCATTCTGTGTACAGGACAGCTGCCAAATTTAGATCTTCTCTAAGCTGCAGAACAAGAACATCTTCTTCCTATTTCTACATTTCTGGCCTGGCTGAAGTAGAAGGATTTCACATTCGAGTCATGCTGTGTTCACACCCTGACCTGTAATCAAAAACCTGAATGCTGAGAAAAAGTTACGGGACAAAAATACTCCACAGCTGTCAAATGCATAAACACAAGAGCAGTTCCAACAACGTATTTTTTAGGCATTTCATAAAAATGAAATTTAACAAAATGTTATTCATTACCACCTGGAGTAAGATTTCACAGCATGTTATTATATTCTGAAGTAGTTACCACTTTGTTACTGATCCGGGTTGGTGAAACGGCACTCTGGCTTTGATTCCCTGGGCTTAGGTAACCGAGCAGTGAATGGAAACCTGCAAGTCCTCTATTCAGTTTGGTAAACACGGTCTTGTCTGTCACTTCTCATTGTTCCTCTTCAAAGTACAGTTGCCACCTTATCTGGCAACAGCTTTCTTGAAGAGTGCTGCTCATGTGAAATAGTCTTTCACCACCGAGGCCAGCATTTCCCTAACACAAGAAGAAACATTTATCTTGCTGTTAATGGTTAATTAATTTTGAAAATGTACATTACAACACAAAAAAAAAAAAAAAAAAAAGAAAAAAGAAAGCCAGGCTGGACAATGGAGCAAAATGTCTCTTCCTCAAATTGACTCCTATTTAGTTCTTCCAATGTCATCCAAAACACAGATAACTTTTCTTTCATGAATTGTTCTCCTGAATGATTTATACATGTTGTGTTATCTGAGGCCCTTTCCAGATCCCCTGTGGTTTCAGCCAGCCATCAGCTGCATAATTGTTAATTTTAACACTATAAAAGGTTCTGATGCCAAGGAGATAAAGCGTTGGAGGAAGAATTAATTGAAATGTATCTTCCAATCACACTGGTTCCCTACTTCCAGTTCCACAAAAATTATACATTGGATTTGAGGTTAAAATAAATTTACATTTGTGCTAGCCATAAAGCTTTTGGACTAGTAGAAAATAGATAAGTTAATTGTTTCTAAAACCCATAAAGGGTTTACCCTGAGAATAATTCAGGGCAGCCTCCTGTTCATAGCCCACAGCACCGTGAGCAGCCGGATAGAGGATTCTTCCCAAGCTACTGCAGACATAATTGGTCAGGAGATATGTGACAGCAGTCTTTTACAACAGCAGGTGATAGACTGACAGAAAAGGAGCTCAAGCTCCACCAATATTTAATCTGGATATTAAACACTCTATGCTTCCTAGAGCTACTAATACTTTTTTTATCCCAGTGTTTACTCTCTGCCTGTATGCTTCAAGTTCAGTTTATGAGGTAAAGCTACTAGGTTTTGATTCTTTCATTTACATTTTTATTATACATATATAGATATATACGAAACATGCAAAGTCAGTTTTAAAGACTATTTGGATGCCGCAGTTGGGTCAAATGAACTCAGAGATCATGGGATTTGTACTTAATTTATGGTTAGATGACTGTTAAAGGACATACCTATTTAACTGAAGACCCCAAAATAGGCCAAGAACACCAGCTATATCCCTGTTAATCCTTTGTTTGAACACTATTAACAGCCGTCTTCTGCCAGGTTCTTTAAAGGTGGTCTTTCACTGCATACTATGTATGTTTTCTGAGTGCAGAAGAGAGCAAAGAGAAGCCACAAGGTCTGAGGCTTTATTTCTTCACCATTTCTTCACACAGGGTGAGAACCTGTTTGAGAACCCCATCTTCTCACCTGTAAAAAACACAGTTCAGACCCTGCACAGAGGAAATAATGTGGAGGCTTCATCTCAGAACTCACCAAATGTTTGTCCACATGATAAAGACACCGCATTTCTGCCGTGAAGAGATGGAGTGTAAAAACAGCAACAAACTGAGATGAAGGGGCACTGGGAGAAGCTGGGAGGGAAAGCTTGCACAGCACCTGCCCACACTGTACTTGGATTTAGTCCATTTCATGAGTCCTACTTTCATGAATATGAAATTCAACAAATACAGTGTCAGAAAAGACTGATATTAGAATCTGCTTCATGCTAAGATGCATTATCACTTGAAGAACACTTTATTGCTTAGTAAAATACTCAGTATTTTCCCTCACTATTAGGTCTCTCACAGAAAATAATAGCATGTTAGTTGCTTCAAGTCACAAAGCAAATGCAAGGATTATACATCTGTAGTTTTAGGACACAGGCACTGAGCCCCAAAGCAAACAAAGATGACAACTGAGCTGAGAATATACTCAGATATCACACAGCATATTGTATTAAGAACATAAGATTGTCATCAAAAGCTCTCCTCAGCAAAGCTGAAGTATGGCATACGGGGCTAGAAATGGGCAAAATTTAGTCATGATTCATGGAAAAACATACCCGTTTCTCAACAATCTATGACTTGCATTGCATTTTCTATATAAGCTGAATGTAGATAGGTAGAACTGTAGGCAGAATTACAATGCAGCAACAGAGCACCAATGATTTTCTAAGCCTAGGATATTGGGTATTTAATTTTGCTTTTAAATCCATACTGTGGTGGGCACTTATGCTCACAATAGAAAATGAGATATGTCCCAATCTGTTTATAAGATAGTACAAAGAAAATGCATAATAGAGCAACCAAATATATATAAATAGAATAACATGAAGAAATCTAATCCATTGCAAAGCTATAATTTAATCCTTCTGCAACACAAGTGCAAAGTTAAACTGGCTTATGAATAGCACAAGAATCCATATAGCCAGAACTGTATAACCTATGTCACGTCAAAGCCCTTGAATTATTGTTTATCACTGTCATTATATTTTAATAAAATAAAGGAAAAAAAAAGCTAATGACTATGTTGAGAAATAAGCATTATTAAATTACAGTTTTGTACTGAGTGCATGTGAGAAATTATAAGGTTTATATCCTCTCTTTCCACTGTCCCTTTCTCATCCCTCCTTATCCTTTCTATTTTTTTTCTCTGTATGTTTATGTGTTCAAGTTAGAGGCAGGGAGAAATTAATATTGAACATGAGAGGCAAATTCCAGCCTGACTTACATCTTGTGCAATACTCCTGATTTCAGGTCAGTAGGGATTTGTCTCATACCTTTTGACCTGAACACTTAATTGAAGTTCAGGGTCTTGTGAGGTTTTTTCCTTTAGAAAGAGAAATTTCAAATGGAATCAGATCTCTCTGATAAAACCTATTTATTTACAAAGACTTTATGAAGTCCCAGTTCCCTGAGCACAGGAAGATTCAAGTATTCAGCTCAAAGACTTCCTTTCTAGGTTTTTTCTGACATCCACAGTTTTAGTATTTTCTTCAGGCTCTATCTCATTTCTCTGCATTATTCTTGTGAGGCTTTTCTTTCCCTCTCCCACACACACACACAAACACATTTGTACATATCCTGTACCATTAAAAACAATAGTCAGCCAGCCTCCTCTACTACACCATTCAGCCTGTGCAGCCTGTGTACGTGCCATGGTTTTGAACAGAAATGTATGCTTTTGTTTGGGGCAGAGGTCACTATTATTTCATAAAGCACCTTAACTGTTTCTTACAGCTGTGTTAGAAGGTAGTGGTTACACCCATGGCATCAATGGCATTTCACCCAACCCACAACACAAGGAATGTAACTCAGGATAGGGTATAGTCTAAGATGAGAGAGACGAATGAGTGCCATCAGAGATGTAGAACGGGTATTTTTACATAATTGACATAATATATGACAATTAGTTTGAAGAACTAAACATTATTCAACATAAATAAAGACCAACAACTGGAAACTGCTCTGGAGATCATTGATAGAAATGTTACTTGATGGTGCACCCCATCTCTTGGGAGCAGCAGATTGAGTGCTCTGCACCAGCCACTGGACATTGCTCCATGGCTGGTGCAAGAAACAGACACTGGACAATTAATGTGTTGGGCCACACCTGAAAGAGCTAGGAAAGACAGCTGTAACTTTAATCAGGATAAATATGTGTGCTTTGTCTAACCAGGGACAGCTGAGAAAAGCTCCTTGAATGATCTGAGGCTGTGAGATTAGTGCACATAAACTGCTTTGCATTAGACCCTCATGTGGATGCCCTCATTCATTTGCTAGAAGAAACTCCTGTAGAGCTTCATACTGAAGTCAAAGGACTTCAGCAACTAAATCGAATTGTTTCACTTCTAAATAGGAGCACCTGTGTGCAAGGTTTAGGAACCTCAATATGTTTGCCTACACTATCTTTATGTCCTATATAAACACATAGCTTTCTTTTTCCTTCTTCTTAATTTGTTGAAAGGTTGCATTCAAGATCAAAGTGATTTCTTCATGGACACAAATATGTATTATGGACAGGTTTATCTTGTTGAGGTGGGAACGTATTTTAATAGTCTGTCCTCAAAAGTTAATGGTTCCAGCTCAGTTTTTGGGTGCCACTGATAAGGATTGTAATGCAGTTTACATATCTGTGCTTCTTAAATTTGTTGTCATTTTTATCAAGGCAAATGATCTTGGAACACTATTTGTTGCTTCATCAATATTAGAGACAATGAGACAAATTGTCGACTAAGATAAACAAATGTGGTGCCAGGGATTTCTCCACAGAAATTTGCCAGCTCAGTAAGGATCTGGTCCAATCTTCGGACACGTAGGCTATTAATGAAACACTAAGTCATTAAGATATATGAAGCTGTAACAATTTTCCCGCAACAGGTTTCAATGCTGTGGATAATTGTGTTCCTCTCTGATGGGCATATTTAGTTCTGGAAAGGTGTCTGGGAGTCAGTAGGAGACAGAAGCTCGAAAGTGCTCATGGATCAGAGGACTTTGAAGAGTCTGAGGAGCTCATGGGGAGAGAGGTGTGGGAAGCTGAGTGTCACAAGCTTGGGTGTGACTACAATGTGACCAGGAACCTGGAGCTTTGGAGATCTGTTTGTGAGGAAGGTAAGGAATGACATTAGGAGAACTTCACCCTCCTTGCTCCCATCTGTTTCTGCATATCTAGTCTCAAAACCAACTGGTTGCCAAAGATACGTGAGCTAGTAGAGCGCAAAGAGTGATGGAAAGAAGTGTCTTTGAACCTTTTTCCTGTGCCACCACTGCCCCTGCTGGCTACCGGTACTGCTGCAGTGGAACCTTTCCTGCCAGTCTGCTGGGTGAGAGAAACCCTGGTTGGGGCTGGGGTGGACATTGAAGTCATTCATGGATTTTCTTTCTTCTTTTCCAGAGGTGAAAGGCAAGCTTTGGGCTCCATTCATGCCTTGTTGATGCTCCAGGCCAGATCCCATTGACTGAGAAAGCCTGTTAAGGGCTGCTCTGTAATGGCCTTACACATTGATAATCACTGATAAACCAGCTTCAAACACCATTCTCCAATACTTCATTGTCATAAGTAAACATAGTATACAAACAAACTGCCAGTGAAGACAGAGCTATGCCAAATCCATCTGATTTTGAAATACTATGTGTTGGCTGCAGAGCAAAAAAGGAAAGGCTTAATTCCTCCCACTGCAGCAGCTGTGAAATCATGATCAGCAGGACTGCTGAGGATGGCAAGCAGCTCTGTGAGGTGGTGGCAGTTGTGTTTCTATCTCAAAGGAGAATTTAACTTCATCATAATTTTGACTCCATCCCAGCATTACCCTCTCTAGGAAGGCAAATGTGGTGCCTTTTTGAGTGAATTTCAGTAAGTGGCGCACAGGATGAGGTTTCACAAGTGGGTTATGCTGACAGCAGGCTGTGCTGCTGCTGAAACAGGTTCCATGTTTCTCTTTGCCTTCATCTTTCCACCACCTCTCTCTCACCAATGTTACAATCAAATGGGTGTTTGTGTGACTGGTGAAAAATAGTGTTTTCTTTATTTCAGGGATGGTTGGTTTTTAGCTAGATCTGACCACAGGCTTCAGTGTTGACACAGAGTAGGAGGAGATGGATTCTGGAAGGAAGGCTCTGGGAACGTGCGTGTGTCCTCAGTCTATAGTACGGGCATCCTTCAGGCGTATATTAAATCCTTTTCTGGCAACAGTGGTTTTTAAAAGAATGGGCTTCCAGTCTCGATGTCAGTGCTGCTATTTCTAGACTCTGATCTTCCTTTTGGAAGGACTTTGGAAACACTTGCAGTGACATTGGGTGGCATTGCAGTGTGTCTTGTATGCACTATCCTTACGTTCCATCAGGAACCTCACCAGTGCAGAGTACGGCTTTCCAGTTCAATGAGGGGCTTGTGTGGAGTGCTTGTATTTTCAGACCAGTATTACACTTGGTTGTACGTTTCAGTAGGAAATACTCCTTTTAGTGGTAGCATTGGATGCAATTGTTCCTGGTTAACTCAGGGACAGCTGCTCTCTTTGTACCAAAGAGCCCAGAGAAGATACTGTCTAAAAATCCTGTGGGCAGGTTGGAGGCAGGTACATTCAGTGAGGCCAGATTCACTGATATCGCTTTGAAATTCACTTTGTTATTTACCTCCCCTCCTACCTGCCAGAACTGAGATTTGTTGGTCCTTGCATAACTCGGCAAGGCTTGTTTTTGCAGGCACTTTCTGGATGAAAAGAAAGAATAGCAGAGCACAGTGGAAAAGTCCTGGCTGGTGGGTGTGAGGTAAGATGGGGAACAAGGATGGATTCCTGCCCCAGTGTTTTGTCCAACCTGTGAAGTTTGTCCAGCCAGCCACAGCCTGGGACTGGATCTGTATTTGAATTAGACCAATTTAAATAAATAATCATTAAAGAACAGCAATCACCTGAGCCCTGATTCCCGACCAATGCAGAAATGAGTTTGTTATCTACACAGAACTATCTGGTTAGGTTGTTTGTGTCAGCTGAATATAATACTGGGTAAGTTCACACCCAGCT
This sequence comes from Nestor notabilis, assembly GCF_000696875.1. Lineage (NCBI taxonomy): Eukaryota > Metazoa > Chordata > Aves > Psittaciformes > Psittacidae > Nestor > Nestor notabilis. The sequence goes on along the minus strand of NW_009941688.1, from coordinate 3,094 downwards.
ATTTACATCTCTATGTTAAGATCCAGGAGCATGTAAACTACAGAGAAATCATGCTTAAATTAACTGTGCTTAGCTTCCTCAACAGAGAAAATGGGGGAGGGGAATACAGAGAGAAGAGAAGCAAAATATTCTTGTATAATTTTATCTCTAAATACCCCTAGAAATCAAGTATCCACTAAATATTTCTAATTTCTTGTTAGAATAAACTCATGTGCACAAATACCCTAAGAATAAAGTTTCAGTGCATTTTGTATTGTTAGACTTCCCATATCCTGGATTCCCCATCGTGTTCAGTCCTGTGTAGATAGTTATAGTAATGATCTTTTATTAACTTGGCTGGAATAACTGCCATGACTCTCAATAATGACATTAGTGCTTAGGTATTTGTATGTCTAAGCACTTACATAAGTAATCATATCACAATGTCAACTTATTGTACTTATTATTTTGCAAATGTTACAACCGCCACCTCCTGTTAAACACAAAAAGAAAAAGAAAGGAGGAAAAAAAAGAAGAAAAACGTCAGAGTGCCTGAGGGTATCCTGCCGGTTTTAATTTATTGTTTTGTCTTAAACTCTCTATGCTGTGGGCCAAAATAAACCAATTGCATCTACACTTTGAGGTAAAACTCTCCTGTTAAACTCATCTCTGCTTCTAAGAAGATCAAAACATTCACCAGCATGGCTGCATTTGAAGGGGTCGCACCAAGACATATGGCAGGAAAAGAGAAAGGGACCCATTCTTCTGAAGGAAAAGTATTATTCACTTTCAGTGTTTCCAGCAATGGTAGGAATGGAAAGTTCAGCGGAGTCCCTATCTTTAAGATAACCAGTCATGCTATTAAACAGGGAGACAGATAAGCAGAGGATAGGTGACTGGCAACAAAGTGGTTTCATGAACTGGCATTTTACCTAGGAAGACCTGAACTCAACAGTGAAGTCACAAAAGAGTTGGTTTGGTCAATTTAATTCACCGCCTGCCTCCAATGAACCTGGGAGGCAGCTTGGGAAAGCCTGTTCTATGATTCTGTGTATTTCAGGAGGCTTTGAGTGATGTCTTTAGAGAATAAAGCATGCTTTCTGTCTTTGCTGTGTCCAAGATGGCTGGGGTTTTACATCAAACAAGTAAATTATTTTTTATTTTTTATCTACCTACCACACATAAAACCTGAGGAAAAACAAACAAACAAATTATAATTTCTATAATCCAGAAATGTAATAATTGTATATAATTAAATAATACTATTCCAGAAAATCCCAACATTAATACTGATGTAGATTGTATGAAGGTGCTTTACATTTTACCTGTCCATGTAATGACCAGGAAAAGAAAAGGCCACCAGTTTCACATTTCCATGTGGCAACAGGAACATTTCCATTCACTTTAGTAGGCTGGGATCATGCTTTGTGTTTGTGTTTCCATGAACTGTGTTTTAAAGTTTGGCTCCGATGAAAGATAACAGCTTTATTGCTGTTTTTAACAGGACCACTATTTCAGATGAAGCAAGTGAAAGCACATGGTCTTTCATTGGTCAAACACAGCTATTGCTTTGTTGTACAGCAGTATTAGCACATCTAATAGGTATACTTGCAGCATTTTTATAGGATTATAGCAATGGAGATGATGATTCACTAATTCCTTTTTTTTCCTGGCAGTTAACAACTTTGTTAAACTACTTTTCAAACAGAAGGGCACTTAACAGATGCTTTAGGAAGATTTTTTTAAGGTGAAAAGCAGAGGCAGTTTATCTTGTGGCTAAGATGTGCTTCTTGTCTCTGTGTCTCAAAAAAAAAAAGACATGGCACTCCTTATACTTCAGCAAAAGACCATGGTTAGGCCATCCACAGGTTTTCATTTCAGCATCATCTCCAACTGCCTTCCATTACACAAAGGCTCAAGAGCAAACCCCTGTGAGGTCAGCTAGACCATAAATTCATAGTACATCATCCACACCATTGTAGCTGCCAGTCATCCCATATTCTCAACTTACAGAGAGACACAACTTGCATGTGAGGTGGTTTGTACATTTTTCCTCTGAAGGATATTTTCCAGTTATTTTCCTTCCTTTATCCCAAGTTGACCACGCACATAGGCATTCATCCTTGAGGAGCTACCTGGGCATGTTCACATACTAACTTACCTCATGGGAACTTCTTCAGGTAACTCCTAGCCCTGAAGGACAGGACTCGGTTTACAACATGAACAAAGACCCAGATAAATTCAAGAAAACTGAACTTTATATAGTCTTTGTTCTAACCATTGTTTAACCATCCTACTTGGAAAACAGTTGCAGCATTAAAAACTGGAGGGGGTGAACAAGAAACAATACAACAGTCTGTTTCTATCGTAAAACATAAATGTGCTGTGGGCTGATTCCATTCAGAGTATACAGATATTTTCAAGGAATTTAGGGCATAAAATCCCATTGAATTTCCTTGAGGGAATTAAAATCAATGGAAATTATGCATCTTCATACTTTGAAAGATTAGTACTTAATTCTTCTCAGGTCTTTTAGAAGACCTAAGATTTGCTTTCTGGGCAAATGAATGCTTTTGGCATGACCTTCTTCATACTCCATAAACAACATCTGATAAAATGTAAGAAAAAGACGACAAGAGAACTGAAAATCTGAAATCCTTCTCGAAATTTTTATTTTATTTTTCCCACAGAAATGAAAAGGTGTCTCCAAGAACACTGCAAAACACCCTGCTCTTTTATAGATCTGTTGCTTAATGTATGTTCTGCTCTCTTATTCTTTCTATAGAATCAGTAATAAAAGTCAGATTTACTACATGAAACACTAATAAAAAATGTCTTTATCTTTCACATCACGGGTAATAAGCATCTTCACATGGGAGAATACTGTGGAAGAAAAGGAATGTCTGTAAACGGTTACAAACTTCCCTGCATTGTAGAGACAAAGATACCCCAAACAAATTTTATACACAAAGGGCCAAATTTGCCACTGATTTGGTACACCATTGACAATTTTTTGCAAATGATATTGAGCAATGATGACCCTTCTTTTTTTCATGCTGTGTAGTATAATGCACTTCCAATAATTTACATCAAAATTTTCATTTAAATTATAATA
>NW_009941687.1:0-6905 GCF_000696875.1 Nestor notabilis | reverse complement strand
GGGCGGGCGGGCGGGCGCAATAAGCTGAGGATGCGCCGAGCGTCCTCTTGGTTCGCGATCGGTGCGGGCGGGTGGTTCACTGTAGTCTAAAGCCTTTTGCCCGGGTAGCGAAATACGAGGGCGCTGGCGCAGCAGGTTGTGCTGGGACGGCGACAGTGGGCAAACTGGTCGCTGCTCGAATAATATATTAGGCTGTTTGCATGGCATGGGGAATATAATCATATTTGGATCAAGCTAGGCTTGTGACTACAGCTGCTCCTTCTAACCAAGCAAGTCTTTTAGATCTGGATGCCACGGCCAGCCAAAGCATAAAGTCATTACTTCGGACTGTAAGGCTGCTGACCTGTGAAGTACCACTGTGACTTTTGAAGCTGGTTTTAAAGTACACACGTTAATAAAAAGTCATCGGGTGACTTAACTCCTCAAAAGCCAGGACATATGTCTGTAGACAAATTAAACTTTTGTATCACTGCTCCCAGATTAAGAATCTTTAATTAATCCCTATGCTATCATGGCTTCCAAAAGAAGGGTCAGGACATAATTAACATGTGGACCTTGTCCAGGGAGTCCTCTAGCAGTTGTCAACCTTGCTCCATCAGTACCTGGGCAAGTAGTAATGCAACACATTAAAAAAAAAAAAAAAATAGCCTGGGAAAATATTATTCCAGACATTGCCAAAAAAAGTGCTCCTTTGAAACTTCAGTATTAAATAGATTTGCAAAGCAGATGTTTTATAGGTTTTTCTCCTACAGGATAGTTTCACTGTGGGTTCTGTGATGCTGCTGACCCACTCTGGCACCCATTTCTCATTGGCACCAACAGTCTGGGGCCACCACACTCCAGTGGAAACCTGCAGTCCCTGCAGGAGTGTGATACAAGCACCACTCCACACCGGTGAAGTAACTGCATTTTTTAATTACTTCATTGCACTAGTTTACGGCATCTTTGAAGGACAGCATTGCTGTTTCCCTTAAATGTAAGCAGGGCAGGCTGCTGTATACAGAAACGTACAGCTTCTTCCCTAAAAGCATTTATTTGGGAGTGCAATTACAGCAGGCAGGACTGTTTCTGGTGCACTTCCTTCTTCTCTACCTTAGCCGGTGGCAAAAGCAAGAGGAAGCTCACCCAACTCCTCCCCGCTAACACGCATACGTTTCAGAGGTAAAAATCCTCCACTTTTCCCTCCCTCCTGGGGAATTTTTGCAGGATACAGTGCGCATGTTCACAGGTTTCTGTTTACCTTGAGTTATGTATTCTCAGCACTTGCAGGGGATTTACCTGCACAGAACAAGGCTTTTGTATCTCTGGGAAATCCCAGATGGGAATACAGCTTCACATCTTGTGCAATTCACAGGAAAAAAGTCTGATGTATTCTGCCCTGCACAGCCACAGAGAAACTCTTCCCTGTGTATCTATCAAATCCAACACAGCCAGGACAGCCCAGGCTCAGTAATGCATGTGAACTGACAAAGTGAGGTGTGTGTGATGTCACTCAAGCCTGACCAGCAGCACCTTCATGCTGTGCACACTTTACAGCTTTGAGCGGATTGATTTCTATAGCCAGCACAGGAGCAGAGCTACTGATGCTGACTCTGCTGGGCTGACCTTTGTTCAGAGACCTTAGGAAGGTAGGCAAAGTCTACCTTTTCCTCCAGATAGAAAATATGTCTGGGAAATCCCAGATATACGGTAACTTTAGTTAACACAGGTGGGGAGTGGGGGGTCTGTGATTTGGAGTATCATGAACTTTTAGTAATATAAACTAATACATTAGGTTAAAATGTATGCAGATTATATTTATATATAAAATATACTCTGTCTGAAAATACTGAATACAGCGATCTGAATTCTCTTGAAAGCGACATTTTCTTTTTTTCAGGTTTTAAACAGTTTTTCTTTACATATACACAAATATTTCTTAGTTGTGCTCATACAGTTATTTCTGTTGGACACTAACTGCTCATTCTCAGAGTGCTCACTGAATTTTCAAATTCTTTGCGAATACATCTTTTTCCATATATCCCTTTGCCTCATGAGTTTTGAGCGGTGAAGACCAGGAGGCACCAGAAGGAAAGCTGGGTGAAAGAGAACAGCTCTTTTACGCAGGAGTCTGGCAGTCTTACTTCTCGTATACACATGAGGACACTGCTCCATAAGCCAGCAGCATACAACGCTGTGATCTGTGTGAGGCAGTGATTCCCTTGACCGGTGCCTGAGGTGAGCCTTTTCTGATACCTTTAGAAAAAATATAGGAGGCGGATGGCTTTGAGGTCTGTCTGATTGCCACTGCACCCAAACCCCAGCATAACTGCTGCTCCCTTCACGTCTGCTCTTGTGACTCTGCCTCCGTGCGCAAATTGTGCTGGCTTTATCACAGGCAAGCAGCTGAGGGAAACTGTTTTGCTACAGTCCCCATGTTGGGTGGACTAGTAGCTGTGTACCACCTGATAGCAATGGAAAATGCCATCGTGTGCAGTGGTTTCCTTTAAGAACAGCAGAGCTTGCTTTTCCCTTAGTGCATGCTAAGGGTGCTCGGTGGCCATGATGGTGGGTATTGACCCAAGGCAGCTTACATCAATTTCAGCTTCTCCCTGTCCCTCCATAGCACAGTTGTGCACAGTATAACTGTGAACACTGACAGAGTGCTATGTGTTCCATGACCACACTCTCCACGCTCACTTTCTCTGTCCCTCTTTGTATAACAGTAAGCTCTAGCTAGCTTGCTTGTAAGGGAAAGTACACATAAGAATAGACATATCACAGCATTAATTTGTCAAATATCAGTCTGACAGTTCCGCCTACCTAGCATTTTTCTCCCTCTTGCTGTTGTTTCCCTATCCTTAGGATATAAATCATGTCTCCTTTCTGACTATATAGTGCTTATCTCAGGTTGATCATTGCTTCAGACATGGCAGTAGCTAAAGATACTGCTTGAGATGAGTGATACAACTACATTTGTATTGACTTTGTGTTTGAAGGGATTTACTGTTCTGCTTTAAAAAATAGTAGCAGTGAGCCTGCTGACAACTGAGTAACAGATGAACAGAGATGCACGGATGTGGGAATCTCTATGACTGCTGCTCCCTTTTACAGCAAAACCAAGGGAGAACTCAAAGGGAAACAGCAAAGGAATCTAGATGACATTGACAAATGACCTAGACAATGCATCATTAATTATCATTTTATTCATATGAATGGGCAAAGGGCACATATATTAAAACCTCTTTGACATCCAAAACTTCTGCTTTCTTGAAGTGCAATGCTACTCAGGCAAGGCATATAGGATCAGACCTACAATGCCTAGCTTGGATGAGAGTATTACAATTGTACTCATGGCTAAGAACCCAGTGTAAAACTCTGAAAAACTCCTTCTATGCTGAATAAAGGGCAGCTGCAACAGTCAATATCGTCTTGTCTTTTGTATATTAATCATGTTCTCCGCAGCAACAATATCACTGTAACGAAGAGAAAAAGTGCATTCTGTCTTTTACATAATGATGTGATTAATAAAGGTCAACTGGCTTGTGAATATCAATGAGGGTATCTAAGATAGGTTGTGTTCATTGTACTCAGAAGCAGACAAATACAAGCATTGATTGGCTTCTTTTACAGTTTATTAAAACCAAAATATTAATTTGTTAATATGACAATGCAAAAGTACAGTAGGAGAGAGTAGCATTTAAGAAAGCAAGATAATATTAGAGGCATGATATCTCTTCAATGCATAGCTCAGATGATGCATTTAACCTGTTACATGCATCTTATTATTCAGGATAGTTCCCAGTATCAAGTATAGAGAACCCTTCTGCTGTTCCTATTGTGAGTTAGCATTTTGACAGGATGCAAGAAAGCAAAAAGCTCCTGAGAACTATTGGAAATAAAGCAAAAGGGTGGAAGCTGCTAAGCAAAAAAAAGTCAGTTTCCTGAATGTATGAATATAAATATTTTAAATGCATTTAAAGGACTTTAATTTAGGTTCCAATTATTTTAAAGTATCATTTTTTGTAGCATATTATGTGGCATGCACTAAACCACTTTACCAAAAATCCCCAAACACTGATAGAATTACAATAATGAAAATATCATGAACCATCCCTTTGTTTCAAATAATGAATTTTAGATGGAAGGAAATGTCAGTGTGGTGGTTATTCATGGGTTATTCATGTTATTTTCCAGGAGGAAACCTTGGCTGAATTTGAAATCAGAGTAAGTTTTACTGTGAACTTTGCAGCAGCACATGAAGAGGAGTGACACAAAAGCGCTGTGCACAGGGAGCTTTTTGCAGGGAGCAGAGGGATGTGCAGGGACCCCAGTGAGTGAGTTGGGGTTCGCATCCAGAGGCCAAAACATACAATCACTGTATGTAATGTCTGAAACCACTCCTCAGCTCTGGCTTTGTTGAACTCCTGCCCCACAGTAGGGAATGCTTCACTGTCACTGCAGATCTGCCTTTACTGTGGGACACACAGCTGGTTGCATACAAAACCCTAGAGAAATGCCTACAAATGTGCAACCTGGACTTTAATAATTGTAATTAAATGAGAAAGGTGAACAAGGCATGTGTACCAAGCTGGGGGGGAAGGGAGGGATACGTCTTTTGTTTCTCTAGAGCATCTGGGCAAAAAGCCAGGCTTCACCAAAGTCATTGGCAAAACTCCCATTAACTAGAGCTGGGCAAAGATTTCACTCCTGATCCCTGTAAAACCAACCTTAGGAAAAGGTGTCTGCTTCCTGATTTTAGTTTTTGCATTTCACATGGCTTACAAACCAAGAAGAAAAATGTCAGAAGTCAATAAACTGCTTTTTAATTGCTGTTTGGATGCATGAGAGCAAGAAAGGTGCACTCAGCATTCCTTTTGGAGTTCAGCTCTCAACCCTCATGCAGGCAAGCAGTCCCCCACCAGATTGACCAGGCTGTAGGAGACTGGTTTTGAGTTAAACATAGAGGTCTGGTTAGCAAAGCCCTCCAGTTGAACAAGGCAATCTCAAGGCCCGTTCCCTTGGGGTCTGTCCAAATTTAAGGCCAGTACAGCTGCAGCAATATAATTCTATCAGCAGCCTTCCTCAGGGGGAGGCAATTATGCTAGTTAAAAAACTGATTGCTGGTATAGCTGTTTAATTTCAACAATAGCACTCTTTTTTCCAATTACTTCAGGTTTTCTCTGTGCTCCTGATCTGTTTAAACTTTCCTGTCTTACAAAAACCACCTGCTACTGTGCTCTATCAGACCAAGTGTACTGCAATAACACATTCAAATTCCAAGCCTCCAGCAGGGAAGCCTAACCTGAAAACTCTCCCGAAGTAAGGGAAGTTAACTTTTTCTTCCCTCTGGCTATCATTCCAGCTGCCAAAAAGGAACGTATACCTTCCCAGGTGAGAACAGAGATGAGAAGAGTGAGGTATGTAAGCCTGTGGAAATGGACTCTGGGTTTATGTGTTGCACTTGAATTTATTTAACAATTCCTTCTCCTATAAATTGTGAGAGTAGAATTACAAAAACACTTTCACTTCAAGTAAAAATGATTTTTTTTTTTCTCCTTAAGATGTTATTTTATAATCTGCACATTCTTTTTCAATATTTATAATTTTCCTTCCCAAAGAGCAGTGGAAGGTGGCACACAGTGATGGTGTGGTATGTGAGCCATGTAAAAATAGTGCGTGGCTCAGCCACAGAGCTGTTAATTGCCACTGCCAGTGATAGTACTGCTTGCTGGTAAGTGCGACCAGCTTTGCTTTATGCTTTCTCGTAGCCAGTGTGGGGGTTGTGATCCTTTTTTTCCCCCATCTCCTCTGGCTCTGGGTTCCCTGAGTGGGCTGAGGAAATGAGTCACATCCAAAATAAGCGGGATAAAGACATGCTGGGGAATTATCTTCTCCATATGAGACACAGCCAAGTTCTGTGGTTAAATATTTTTATTTGGCGCTATATACAAAGAAGAAAAGTATACATTTTATAAAGAAAGTGACAAGTGATTAGTTACATAGTATCAAGAAGATGTATAAGTGCCTATAGTCAGTTTATACAGCTGGGCATTCACATTGTAAATTGTACTTACAGCACCAAGACCCCCGGTAGTAAAAAGTAACTGGATTAAGCTGTTATGAGCAGTGTTTATAGGTAAATTAGCATTTGCTGTGTTTAGCCACTGCTAACAGATAAATCAAGTTCTAATGAAAACAGAAAAATAGGCTGATGCACCAGAACAGGCTTTTGGGCAGGGAAGATAAGTAAGATGACTGCATAAAGTAATTTAAGTCAAAACTAAAATAATCTTAATTACTTTTGCAATACTTTCACAATTTCAAGTCCTGTAATAAAGCACACTTTAATAAGAATGATTCAAATATTTTTTCAGTGCTAAGAAAAAGTACAGGTAGAACTACTGGCTTGATCAATTCAGCAGCTCACATGTGGGGTTTGCATAGCCATCAGCTTTGACTGGTAGGGGGAAACACCACCCAGACTGACTCAGCCAGGCTGAAGAGCATTATGAGTACCAGCTGATCATCATCCCTAGGAGCAGCTCCCCACTGCACTCAGTAGGTGAGGTATTCTACTGTTGCTTTTCACATGTAAGCAACTTCGGATTTACATCACAGTAAATACACTACACCTGTAGTACTCATTCTGGAAACCCAACGGTTTTAACCATGGTAAGGAATTCATTAGTGCCAAACGTGAGGATTCGGTTGGCTTTTTAATTTTGCTTAACAAACTTCAGCTGGGCTCCCCGGATCGCATCCTCCACAGAGATCTATGGGCAGGAAGGAGCAGCAGCAGCCACCCGATCTGCCTTCGGGGCTGGCGCTCGCAGCCGGAGGCCGCTGTTCCCAGGTAAGCCGCAGTTGCAGGTGCGGGCGGCCCGGCCGCGACTGGGGGACTCCGGTGGGGCGTGGGTGCTCCC
>NW_009941686.1:0-36993 GCF_000696875.1 Nestor notabilis | reverse complement strand
CTGCCCGCGCCCTGACCCGCCTGACGCCCCTCGCTCCGGGCTCCCTGCGGCGGGATTTTACCCACGCATGTTCATACAAATATATATGTTCTCACAACGTGTTCACAGAGATGCAGCTAGGAGCAAAACTGAGAAAAATTACGTCAGTTCTACTGTACTGTTGTATCTGCTGAGACTGTGGTGTCAGTAGAAGTAAGTTTGGGAGTATAGAAGCTGCAGGAAAGTTCATTGACAGAAACTGGGAAACTTTGAACTGTTTTTTTGCAATTAACCTTTCTTCTCCCACCTTTCCTTCTCTCCCCGTCCCTGTCCAGGCTAATAATCTTCCAAAAGCAATTGCAGCAGCTCACACGTTTCTTCTGAAGCATCCAGATGATGAAATGATGCAAAGAAACATGGCCTACTATAAGAGCATACCTGATGCTGAGGAGCATATTAAAGACTTGGAGACAAAACCCTATGAGGTATGCTTTTTTATTCAGAGTCTGGTCTTTTGGAACTGTTCAGTTACTCCTCTTACTGTGTGCGATTCAGAAATATCATTTGCTCACATGTTCTTAGTTCCTCCTCTCCTTTCCCTCTTCCTGTCTTCCTCCATCATCTCTGTTTTGCCTTCTTGGTTCAGTCCGTAATTCTCACCTCTCACGCTTTCCGCTGTTTCATAAATGAGTCGCAGTGAATCATAGGTAGTGGCACACCTGGAGGCTGCTACACGCAGGTCACTACTGGAGCTAAGCAGGTGCATAGTTACTCAAATGTGGTGTAGCGGCAGAGTTTAAAGTAAGCTGGACGTTTGGTGTTAAATATTCAACTGAAAATGTCTGTCAAAACCTGTGCTTTAGGTTCACACTGTTACTTCTGTCCAGCAGGCTTTTCTTTTGATCTGAAATGGAATTACGTACTCTGCTCTCTAGAAATACCTGGTAAAATCCATTAGTCATCTACATCTGTTGTCCTCGCATTAATCGGTTAACAGCTTCTATAGTAATTCAGAAATGCAGACACGTTCTGTACTTGAATTTACACACCGATTTCCACAGATCAGTTACTTCTGGTTCTCATTCCTGCCAATTTTCCAGAATCTTTTTGTCAGGGCTGTGAGAGCGTACAATGGCGACAACTGGAGAACATCTGTCTCAGACATGGAACTGGCTCTTCCCGATTTCTTCAAAGCCTATGACGACTGTACAGCAGCCTGTGAAGGTTCCCGAGAGATCAAGGATTTTAAAGACTTCTATCTTTCCATTGCAGGTGAGCAGTTAGGAAATAATAAGGAAAGATGTCCCAAAGGTGCACTTCGGTTTATCTGTAGGATTGACTACCAGAGTCCTGTTTCTCAGTTTGCAGTGTGAAATGCACTTGGTACACACCATGCTCGGTTTGGGCCAACATGAGTTTATTAGATTCACTGAAAACTTCTTGAATTCTGGTTTGCTCTTTCCAATAAGATAAAGGAGGGCTGTCAGCAAATCAGAATGGAGAGCTCTTCCTTTAACATGGAAATTTAAGAGTGTGTCAGAATAACAGATGTGTAAGTAGTAAGAATTACTCCATCCAGGTAGCAACAGTTATCCGGACAGGTCTCTTGACCAACATTTCAATACCAGTTTGGCACCTTTGAGGCTCAGCGGTTAGCCTGCCTTCAAAATCTGCTTTGTGTTTTGTGTGTCACTGGTCAGATGTATCTGCTTTCTCATAAATATGACAAATTTCTGTTGCCTGTTTTTCATCTTTCCTACAGCAGAGTTTGGCTAGCAGTTGAGATTTCTTTTTCTTTAGTGTGTAGATTAAAGAAATCAATTGCTTTGCAAAGGAAAAGAGATACCACCTTTTTTGATTGCTGTCAAAATGACACACAGTCATTTCCTATGCTCTTTTGTAGCAAAAGAAACAATTTCTCCAGTGCTCTGGGCTCAGTGCTGTTGGCAACATTTGCGTGGAGAATGCTGGCATGCTTTATCAACAAACTTAAAAACATGAAAAATGCAACAGAATCTCTGCTTTGCCAGAAGGAAAACCAACCCAACTTTTTGTCCTTAAGCCTTCAGATGTGTTGCTGAGCAAAGATTTGTGAAATATATAGATACATATATGTGAAGTAGGAGAGTAGCTCCACAGTTTCTGTGTGGAACTGGTACCCATCAGTACAGCTGACATGGAACAGCTGTTGCAGGCTATTCCTTAAACCATGCTCTACTCTTGGGCCAAGCAGGCAGGTGCGTAGGACAGCAGATAAGGAGTGAAGGTCCAGTCACAGGTGGAAAAGCACGAAACCCAGACCTTCTTTCCCAGTGGTTCAGAGCCCTGACATGGGGATAACTTCTAAGCCAACAGTGTCCATGCTTAGCTGTGATTGGCACTTGCTGTCATCCTTCCTCTTCCTCCTTGGAAGGAAAGGACAATTCCCAGCAATAGTGGTGAGAAGGAAAAGTCGGAGGTACTGCATGGTGTCATCACGGCCATATTCATACATTTCAAGTATTTTGTTCCTGACATAGGAAAATTCACATTTACTTGCACTGTCTGGGCTGAACTGTGCTCTTGCTCCAGGGAGATATATTCTGCCTTTGAGGCTTTTACTGCAGAAGTAGATGCAGCAAAAAAAGTTAACCAGAAGTATTTGGTGATTGCACTGGGTACATACCTATCCCTGAGCAATGAGTTCTGTTTGGAAGCCAGCTGTCCTCATTACATGGGATCACTTCACTGAGGGACTTGTGTTTCTAGCTTTATGTGCTGGCTAGAATTGGATACTACTTTGGAGGTTCCACTGTTCTTGTAACAGATGGGCCTGGTAATTTCATTTTGCTAGTTATTTTTAGTTAGCTTCAGCATTCTTCATGTTAGGAGTCATCAGGTGAAGGGCCCTTTGCTGTTCTTTTGCTTCGGTCAGAGACATGCCACATAAGCTTAGATAACTTGCTTTCACCTGCCCAATGTGGCTGACAGGGAAACTAAGGCTTTAGAATACTTCTGTTTGGTGGTGTTGCCTAATGTGATCTGTCCCACAACTGCTCAAAATTCTTTGTTAGCAGCCACAGACTGCCTGTAGGTGTCAGTGTAACCTAACTGCTTAGTGCTCTGGAATTGCGGCTTTGAATCATTTCAAGTCCTGCCCGCCCAGATTTTTACAGAAGGGCTGAGTACCAGTGCTTGATACATACTTCAGATGGAGCTGTAGATGCGCAGTACTTCCAAGGCGCAAGATCCAGCTGCATAGAACCCAGGAGAGCATTATAAGGCCGAATGTTCATGGGTACCTAATGGGAGGGGTTATGATGATTCACTACGCGATATTCATATCCTGCATTGTTATTTTCTTTCTTTTAGATCATTATATTGAAGTTCTTGCATGCAAAGTGCAGTGCGAGAGTAATCTGACGCCCATTATTGGAGGCTTTGTTGTTGAGAAATTTGTGGCCACCATGTACCATTACTTACAGTTTGCTTATTATAAATGTAAGTAGTGATTTAATGTGCTTAAATAACGTTGAGATGATGTGGGGAAGTTTCCATTCATAATCTTTTTCCTCTAGTTATAATGCTTTAGAATGTAAGTAGTAGCCTCCAGAATCTGCGTTTTAACCTGTTCTCGGACAGAAAGTCTGAGTTGCCTGGCATTTTTTTCTCCCTGTATAACTGTAGTTAACAGACATGGGAGATAAACCTTATGTATAGAGCCCATGCTCATAAAATTGTCCATGACAAAATAAATTGCTGAATATAAGTCTTATAAGGATTTTGTCCAGGTCAGGCCCCTCTGTTTTAAGTTATGCATGGTTGTGACTGGTCTCCACTTGAGTGTTGGAAAAATGAGGTGGTTACAGAATAAATGTGATCTGATCCATCACTACCATTTGTTCTTTATATGAGCTTTTATCATTTTGTGTAAATGATAATGCTCATATAAATTATAAATGTTCATAGTATGTATTTTAGATGTTTTAATGATACACCAATTCTTCTGCCTTTGTGAAGTAACTCAAAACATCTTAGGGTAAAGAGTGCCAGCCACTTCCACTGGAACACGTGCAGTGACACAGATCCATTTTGTACATCTATGTGCAAAACCTGCATGGTTTGTGCCAAAAAGCCATAGGGGTCAAGCTGTCAGGCCCACATGGTTTTTAAGCAGCTGAATGTATAGTTCTAGCAATTTTTTTCTTAGGCTTATAACTTAGAGAAAAGAAAGACTGTGATTCAAGGCAACACATTTAACATAACACACTTCATTCTATTCAATAAATACTCAATTTTAAATTTACTATTCATCATTTCTTCCACAGAGAAACCTACAGAGTATTTCATAGCATTCACTTTTCCCTAATGGATTCTTATAATCCTATTAGAATGGGGCTTATGGGGCTAAATGGGTTTTGAACAAAAGGGGACCACATCAAAGAAATGGTAGTGTTGTGGTGCTCAGTAATTACATACTTGATAGTTAAATCACTCAGTGAATTTTGCAGTTTCTTGAGGAATTACTTGCACTGTAAAGAACACATGTAGCCCTTACAGCTGCTTCTGCAGGCTCCAACATCAAAGGGAAGACAAATTCAGCCATGTAGCATCAAGTCGTTAATGACTTCTGCTTATGTTGTTTGACTGCACATTTTACACATTGACTCTTTCATTTTTGTCAATTCTTGTACAAAGAAGTGGGGTTATTCTTTTGCTAGGGACATGGGGGTGGTGTGTTTTTTGTTTTGTAATAAATGCCCCAGTGGGGATCACCAAGATGTGGGCTGGTACTAGGATACCAGTATCTCACTGATACTGGAATATTTGGTTAGGATTTTCATAGAAAACCATCAGTTAAGTCCCCATTTTTGAATCATGTTTCAGAAACCTGTTTTAGAACATGAAAATATTGCTTCTGGGAAGCAATTTTGTTGGGTTTTTTTTTTTCTTTTTGTATGCAGCTGGTGGGGAGATAGAAAATGGATTCTGTTTCCGTCTGAGTGTTTCAGAGCTTGGATAATGGTAGGAATTTGTTCATTTACCTTATCTTAATTTGTGTGTGTGTGTGTGTGTTTATTAATTAGTGAATGACATGAAGAATGCAGCTGCTTGTGCTGCTAGTTACCTTCTGTTTGACCAGAAAGATGAAGTAATGAAACAGAACATGGTCTACTATCAGTACCACAGAGACAAATGGGGACTTAAAGAGGAGGATTTTCAGCCCAGATCGGTAGGTGAATTAATTAATGTGCCTTCTAGACACATGCAGATATTTTCCTGAAGCTCAGTGGGTCAGAGGTTGGGAAAGTGTTGGTTATCTATTGGTTCTGGAGTTAAACACATGCTGTTTTATTAAAACCACATAGAAAGTTGTACACAGAGATGTACTGTGTAACATAGACAGTGAATGTCATTATAGTATTTCGTGTTGGCATATATTACAGTAGGGTTATAATAAGATGACAAATAAATTCACAGTGGTACTTGTCTGACATGCTTATTTTTATCTTTATCTATGTTGATGACTGAAGCAGCTGCTCCCTGAAATCTCCTGGTGAAAAGATCACTCCAGTGACATTTAGGCTTTTGGGAATCACTTATTATTTGTCAACATGCCCATTTGCTTGTTATTTCAGGTTCTGTTGGCATTGAAATGCCAACAGATAACCCCAGCTAAACGGATATGATAACCCCAGCTAAACTTACTTTCCACTTACTTTAGAACATAGTTGGGTGGATGAAGATGGAAAAAGGCCCAGGACCATATTGCATCTAATTATCTCAGCTGGCATACTTGCTGCAAAGAGCCCACAGTAAACATCAGGCCGTCCAGCAATGATTGTTATCTCTACATCCTTGCTTTATGTGCCTTTCTAGACCTGTATGTGCCAACCTGCTGGATATGAGTGGGATTCTGAATTTATCTGATAAAATCCATATATCAAGATTCCATATAGTCCTAATTAAAACTACTGTTCACATTTTATATATGGAATATACGTAACTAGATTTTATAAACTGATTATTGGGATTATACATCAAAGAAAATATTTTACATGTCTAAGGAGCAGCAGTCGGGTCATTGCACAATTATTTTCTTGGTTCATAATAACAGGTATGTAGGGTATCATCAAGTGAAATATAGTGCTCTAGCTTCATGGCAGGCAACTGAAGCAGTGCCATTTTTAAATCAGGGTGTATCTGGCCCAGCATACATTCATTCTTTTCCCGTAACTTACAAATAGACTGAAGTTCTTAATCCATCATTCAGCATGGAGAAGAGAAAAATGGAATATAGTGACGTGATCTGGCTTTGAGAAATTATTCTAAAAATGTGTTTCTATGCTATTCTTAAACTTCCATGTCCAAGGAAGTTTTACAGGTAAAACCATTTTGCTGTGTTTCTGGACTCCTGCAGCCTGGACTCTGACAATCAGACTAGATTTTCTCATTACCAGGATTTATTTCATGCAACTGAATTAACTGCTTTGTGACACCTGAGTGACTCCGTAGACATCAGGGGTATGTGCTGTACACATAGTTAGTCACCAGCAATACTTGTTCTTTCTCTTACGGCATGACTTCTCTGTGCAAGAGTCATTTAAATTAACCTAGCTGAAGCAGCAGTGAGCATCCTGCTGGGTAACATTCCAGTTGCCTTTCCCATGTTGCTTCTTCAGACACCTCAGTCACCGAGACCTGCGCTGGCCCAGAGGCCCTTGATCCGTAATGCTGCGTTGAACTCGGTCCATGTGTGCGGTGCTTAGGTGACTGACTTTATCTGTAGCAGCACTGCAGAGCAGTTCAGGGATGCACCTTGGAGGTTGCACTGATGTGATAATTGCACTCCTTCCTCTCAGGCCAGCCAGCTCAAGTCAGAAATTTGAACCCCTGCATTTGAGTTAAATGGGTTTTACTTGCGGACAGCTGTTAGGTGCAACACGCCTTACCTGCACACTGGAAACCCAGGTCTACCCTGCAGAGCCAGCTGAGACAGAAGCAAGCAAAAATGCATTTGGTTCTTTCAGGCAGCAGCAGTGAGTCTGAGCTCAGAGTTGAAAGAGACCACTCCTTTGCCACTGCTTTCGGGGACAGAACTGTGCATTATAGCCATACTGGAGACAATGTTTGGCAGTGGTGGGAGTTAAGGAGTTACTCCCGAGAGGAGTTAAAGGGGATGATCGAAGTAGATTACTGTTGGTATTCACAAATGTGAGAGTAGGTGACAGCTGAACCAGACAGGTGGGTGACGGTGCAGAACTTCCCAGACTCAGGCCGGGGTGAGTCATTATCATGCAAAATAGCTTATTGTCTCTTTCCCAGCACTGCCTGCTGCCATGCACCAGAGCACAGGGCGACAGAGGCTTTCTCACATCCAAAGCTTGCTGGAATGCAGGTGCAGGCTCAGCTCTGGCAGTCTCATTCCTTGTTCTCAGACTTGCCAATGCTTTGAAACATGAGAAAGAGGAGAGTGCTTTGTTCTTCTCATACCGATGGAGCTTGTGCTTAGAAAGGTCCACAGAAGACATTGGATACGCTGCTTGCTGTTCTGTTTCCTTTCACAAACATTATAACCCCCCCCTGGGTCTACCTTTTACTAAGTCTGGGTCTGACTTCACTGGAATACTTTCAGGTGACATGATGACACTTCCCTGTCTTGCTACCCTAACATGGAAATTTTGGTCTTTTGACAGGAAGCTGTTCGATACCACAACATAACCACACTCCAGTTGGAAATGTATGACTTTGCAAAGGAACATCTGATGGATGATGATGAGGTGAGTTTTCTAGAAAGGAAATTGTGGTCAAAAACCAGCAATCACATTAAAGTGAAGTGATACATAGATGGAATTCCAGGATTTAGCCACTATGGAAAATTCTTCTTGTAACCATGACCATTTGATCATGATTTTTTCTTTTGTAATGGGATATAACAAACAAACCTGAAGAACATCACATACAGTTTAAAAAAATACGGATGGTATTAACACAAAGGTGAATGTAACTGAGCCCACAAAGCAGAAAGCCTCCTTGCAAGCTACAACACAAGGGGGCAGAGAAGTAGTGTGTGTGTATATATATTTAAACCTGATGTTTTTTCTGGTTTTGGGGGGTTCTTTGGGTTTGGTTTTTTTGTGTGTGTGTTTTTGGTTTTGTTTTTTTTTTCCTGAAATGTTGTTTAAATTAGATTTAAAGATTCTTATAATTTTGTCCAGAAGTAACCACCTAAATCTTAATTTTTGTCAAAAGGAAATCTTGATATTTGTTATTTTTTCCTGCACTGTAACAGTTTGGTCACCCAGTCTTGCTTCTTAAGTGGTTGGAGTTCATGGACAGATAACATAAAATGACTACTATTAGACTGGAAACATGTAAAGTGGATTTCTTTTTTGTGCAAGGAAAGTAGTTAAATTGTTGAGAGGGCATTTCTTTGTCTCTCACAGCCGAAATGAAAGTGTAAGTCATGGAGGCTTTGGATTGCCTTTTGTTTTGCTTTGTTTTCAGAATCTTTCATTTAAAGGTTTGAAAAAATCTTCAAATGATGGAATAGTTTGTTGTTGGCATTGGCAAAGAGCTATGCTCAGTTTGACATGGGGCAGGGTGCTTGTAAGGAGCACGGCTGAGCTCTTTTTTAGTTAGAAAAGAGAAAGATGGTTTATGTTAAAAAATGAAATCACCTTTGCAATTTTTATGTTATCCAGCACATAGGGAGAGATAGATAATATTTTATAGTGCAAAAGTAGTAATATATCTGTGCTGCCTTCAGTATGCTAGTGACCTGAAAACAAATCTATACATAAAATTCCATTGCAAGGACTTAAGGAAGACTTTCCATTGTGATAAAACTGTGAAAGACAGTTTAATAAGCTTGTTATAAGGTTAAGCTTATAAGGACTAGTCTGTATGGATTTTCATCCGGGTGTGAAATACTTGAGCACTTTCTGTATTCCCTTGTTGGTTTGTGCTTTGCCCATTATGTTTTTTTATGTTGGGCATGAACTTAATTTGTAGTTCTTCTCTCATTTCTGCTGCTTCAAAACACAGGATGAGTAATTAAGGAAGGGGAGAAGCAGTCTGTTGTGAGGGCTTTCCACATATGTTGTTAGAAGGAGGGATAGAAACAATCTTCAGCCTCAAGTACTGTGTATAGAATAAACAAGCATTTATTTGCTGGCATTCGTTCCTGTAGCCTGTTTCACTAGTGCAGTTATAAATGACCTTGCAATCTGCAGGAGGGAAGTACAGTGGAAACCTCAATTAAACTTTTGGAGAAGTGACAAGGAAGTCGCATTACACTGGATTATTTGTTTGGGTTAAACAACAAAAATTACTGGGCCTGGTTGTGCCACAGATATCCCTACCCCACACTCTCATCGTAACAGGAAAGTTACCATTCTCCTCTCCCAGGGAAAAGCTTCTGTGCCCTCTTACTAGGGCTGAAGAACCTGGGAGGGATGGAGGCTATCCATTGCCTCTGGCTTGGCACTGGCTTTTGGTAGTGAACTCATAAATCCCTGGCTACCAGAACTTGTCTTTGGCTGCAGGAGCCTTCCAAGGAGGCCAGACAGAACAGGAATAGCACAAAGGTAAAAGCGCTACCTTCCAGTTTCTGCTATATGGGCAGGACCTGGTAGTAGAAGTGGAATTTCTTGTTAATCTTTCTCCTGGCACAGATAGAAAAGTTTATTCCATAGGAATGCTGAAAACTGGAAAGCCCAGATAAGGTGTTACAGTAAAAGCTTTATTAAAAGTTGTTAAGGATGGAGGCAACCTCTCTTTTTAGTACACTGTTTATTTAAACCATGTGCTTCTTGGGCCATAGGGCATAGGTCCATGTTTGCTGTCTGTGAAGTTGCTTGTGGGCCAAGAAGCCCATAAAATAATCTGCAGAAAAAAATCATTTTCTTTCCTTGAGTGAAGCAAAAAGATTCGTGTGGCAAAAAGATCTCTTCCTATGTGAACATGTCATCATTCCCAAGTGGAGAATCTCATTTTGTTCAGACTTCTCAGTGCTCCCATATCCCAGATCATCCATGTGTCTTTTTAAATCCAATTAGCAAAGCGAGTGAGAACAAGTAGCTTCTTCCAATAATACATGGCAGTAATTGCAAAGGCTGGAACATGCAGTAATGATTTTTGCATATGTCACTATAAGAAATACTGTCCTGTTCGTGTTACTTTATTAATGTTTTTCCACAAGGAAATGAAAAACTCTGGTTCAAACATTCAACACAGCAGAGGTGACGGAGAACATTAGTGCCAACTAGCTACAAATTACTTTTTCTTAAAAATAGTTATTATTAAATATCCTTGCAGTTTTCCACAGTGAAGTTGAAAGGACATTACACAGAGTTGTCATCTTAGTTGGCCATGGATTGTGAAGCTTTCTGATTTCTGTTCAGATGCGTAATTCATAAAGGCTCTAATAGATACAACTCCTGGTATTGCACAGATTTAAATAGCAAACTGAAATGCCATTAAGAGCCAGATACTCAGCTGGTGTAGATATAACTTCAGCCTTACGCTAATTGTATGAGACATGTTTCTGGCCCATAAAATCACTGTTCTTGAGGATTTTTTTTTTTCAGGGATAGCTACTTAGCTGTTCTAACTTACATAAGAACCACAAGTATTTGGCTGAGATGATCCTACAATGTGATTTTTCTTTCAGTACTTAATCAGTAGGTGAAAAACTGTTGGCAGCTTTGACCCTCTTTATTTGCCATCTTGTTCTTTTTATTTGTATATGATGTGTGTGTCCATTTGTACAGTAGCTGAAATTCAAATGCTCCGTTCTGAAGTGTGATGCGAAGGAGAACAAGTGTTGAACTAATGTGACTGCTGGAAAAAGAATATGTGGAATAGCATCAAAGCATGCGGGCCCAGTGGACTAGTTACAGCAGATAATGATCTGAATTCAGACTATTTTTCTGCTCAGGAATCACTAACAACATATTTTCAGCTTTATTAACACACTTTTGTGTACATGGAGATTATGCAAAGGTGCTTGTAATGGCAAGTTGTAACTGCAGACATGTAAACCCTGCCCTGTCTGCAACCTCGGACCAGCACAGTTTACAATAGCACCGCCGCACTGAGAAGAGCTGGTGGCAGCCGTGTCGGAGGGAGTTGGCAGCTAAGTGGCATTGTTATGGTCCTTGTGCAACATAAGCTTCTTTAAAGAAAGAAGATTTATTTTTTTTTTATCCTTTCCTAGTGGAGATACTCCCTATGTGGCTGGCCCTGCAGAACCTTCCTGCTTTCCCCTCTTGCTTCCTTACCGTTGGACATGTATCCCGGTCAAAGATGTTCCTTCTTCCACTTACACCACCTTCGATGGGAAGCTGGTTCCATGGTTGGGCTTAAATGGCAGGATGTCCTGCAGATGTGGGTTCTGACATTAGGAGGAGTTTTTACCTGCCCAGTTTTTCTTAAGCTTCTGCGTGCAGCAGTAAAGCAGGCAAGAGAGAGTAAGTGGAGTTGAGAAACAAAGCCGCTAGAAGGCTTCTGTTTTCAGTGCAATGGGAGCAGTGTTGAAGTTGCTTTGAAACTGACTCATGTTTTATAGGCATTATAAAAATGTTAAGAGGAAAGCATTTTTACTGGATTACTGTAAAATACTATTGTAATAACTGCAGTGTGCTGCAGTCTCATAGTGTATGTTCAGATTGTATCAATAAAAATGAAATGGAAAAATATTTGAGAAAGCAATCAACATACATGTAAAGAACAAATAAGCTCTTTTAATATTGAAAAAAACCCCCACCTCAAAGCATGTGGCAGTGGGTCACTGTGGAGCAGGCATCAGAAAAACAAACAGGTTAAGGGCCAGATAATTTTTCTGCACAAAGAATTGAGGAATTTTTTTCCCCTTGCTAGAATGCGAGGAATGTCCAGCCTGGTCTGTGCTGCTCTTGGAAGATCTGGGAGGGCTGTGAGGTGGTTACCGTGAACTCTAATGTTTTAACTGAAGGTTAGATCAAGGATCCTTTTTCTTGGTCAAAGGCTGAATAAACCGTTCAATGCTGAGCCATTCATTGACACAAGCCTTACTGTTATCCCAAAGTAATGTGTGTGTCCCCAGAATATCACTGGCCAGAGGACTGTGGGATGTGCACTTACAAGCTCTGTCAGGCCCGTGGAGAACGTATCCTCCACAGTTGTCCGCATCAAACCTTTGTCTTCACTTTTGCAAGATGGTCACTCTTCCTTGAACAAAATCTGCCGTTTTTCATAACCTAACTCTTTGGCACTACTTCCATTAGTTATTCAAATTAGTCCCTGGGGCAGTTACAGGACAATTACTTGTTAGTTACAGGGCAGCCCTGACATCTCCTCACACAATCTACCCTTGCAACCCTTTCCCCTACTACAGTCTTTTCACCTATGGCCCAATACATAAGGGAATCAAATCTGTTACTCTCACTGTTGAACAAGTTTCCAGTCACTAAGATCTTGCAACTTCAGCAAAATTTCAGTTTTTGCTGTGAAGGACAGCCAGGGATAAATGTTTTCCTTCTAGATCACAGATTGTAAGGAAACGAAGATCCAGCCAATTCTCCTTGCTCTGTTGTCTCCCAAGGAGCAGTTTGTTGAATGAGTTATGATAAAGGCTGCTTCTTACTCATCCACTGATAATCACACATGGAAGCATGTCCATAGTAATACTTTTCTGTAGAACTTAATTCATTCTAGAACACTCTTATTTTAATATTTTCTGCTACTTCCCTGAAGAACAGGCTACCCACTGCAATGCATATGGAGACCCTATTGAAAAGGCCATCAACAGATCTGCATGGAAAGTATGGGTTATTGCAAGAAAGCTATTTTTTCCCCCAGAAGTTTTCCAGTTCACACTGAGAAAGGACAAGGACCCATGAATGATGGGTATTTTCTGTGTAGAAGGCAGTGCTTAGTCTTTGCAACTAACAGCAAAGCATCTGGTTGTGTCAGTACAGCTGCTGCTGCTTGCAACTAGATTTAAATGCTGCTGTCAAAAGAAGAGTTGGTGCTGGACTGTCAGTCTCAAGTGGACTATAACTGAGCCGTATATTGGTAGCCTTTCCTCTTTGCTGTTTATTTTAATAGCTGGCTAGGAGTCTCCAAAGTACAGATGTTTCTTCTAAAAGGTTATGTTTTGTGTCTGTGAATGCAGCATTTAACACTGCATAAGGAAGGACTGGCAACAGTCCCTGGCCCACTGTGTACCGTGGTCTTGGACACTCAGCTTGCAGTAATAACTGAGGACTTCTGCATTTTTCATCTTTTTAGCACTTATTTTTTCAAATGCTATAGCTTCACTTGAAATAGCACACCAATATCACTAGCCTGGATTAGCTTATTTAGAATTGATCAAGAACTGTGTTTTAAAATCATGCTTTATTATGATCTAACTACTCACATACCCTCTGTAAAACCTTCTAGAATTACTTACTGTGGTACAACACTTGTTCTTTCTGTTTGTGCCTCTGTTCAGTTGTTAGTCTAAGACAAGGCTGCTCAGTTTGCATATCTGACAGGTAATTAGAGGACTCAGTTGATCAGATCATCTTCTCTGGTTCTTCCTACCCCTCACTCCAGTCTGGGAACATTCCCTTTCTGCTGTTTGATATCATGCGTCCCATATTTCAGGCTGTACCTGTCCCGTTCTTTCCCATACATCCTTGCTGTGTCACTCCCACTTTCCATTCGCTGTCCCTGGACTGGGAGAGGTAAGGAGAGGTTGGTAGCACAGGGAGGGAGGTCATGGGGTGCTGGCAGAGCTGCTGTACCTGCAGCGTGTACCCAGCCTCCAGTGCAAACCAGGAGGCAAAGACCGTGGACCAAGAGCCAGCTTGCTGATGAGGACGTGCTTCACTGCAGCTGACCAGGCAGTCCCCATGAGCACACTTTACAGCTGTTGGCTGCCTCACTATCAGGCATGTACTGGTCTGGTGGCAAACCCTTCTCTTCCCCCAGCTTAGTCAGACTTCACTTACTGATTTACTAGCTACGGGCCAGACAGCTACATCGCACTTTGGGCCATATATTGCTCAACTCTGATTTACATCAACACTGTGTCTGAGCAGCATATTTACGTAACCTGCATTACTGGTGGGTGGCTGTTGTCCTGTGTAGTAGCTGCAGCTACTGCATCTAAAATTTTTTTTACTAGTGCATGGAAAATTTGGTGTCCTTCCTATTAAGGTAGGTAGGAGCCAAAGAGCATTCCAGATAATGGGAGGAACTCTGTCACACAGAATGGTTAAATCACAGCAGAGAATTATTTCAGGCTCCAGATCCGCAGGCCAGCATGAAGTTAATTAGATACCAGTGGCAGGAGTCCTGGAGTGAACACCTCTGAAATACTTGCTGACTTCAGTCATACAGAATGCCTGATGCGGTGTCAAGCGAGCGCTAATGGGGCAAGGACAGTGGTCAATTTGGTCGAAGCTGCTAATGTGACAATGTGATCAGCTCTTCTGATGCAGTGTTAGCACTTTTCCTTAGGCTGCCAACCACACTCTGGACAACTTGCAAATGTTTTACATTCTGACTGTGAATGCACGGGCAGAAATATTTTAACTGCAGGTTTTGTTTGTCTTTCATCTGGAGTTTTTGCCTTTTCAAATATAACCAACATCCAGGCAATTATTCAGTTGCATTACAGTGTATTTACTGTATGTATATTGTTTGGGCAGCTGTTTTGGTATTTTTGCCATATATCAACCTCTCTTATTCCCCAGTACTTCTCATTAGATCACAAAAGCTTCTGACATCCTTTCCCTTAGAGATCAATTTCAGGCTCTAGAGATTTCAGATTTCAGTCAATTTTTAAATATCCTTTTCCATTTAAAACTTGGGCTTACATGTTTCTGGATATGAGAACATAGAATTAAAAACCCTGAATCTGTCCGTGATCTTCTGTGCCTTCTGAAACACCCTATCTTACTGATGAACGTGGCAATAATATGAATTGAATTAAGATTACATATGGTTGAGTTACCAAAGGTACAATATTGAAATCCCCAAGTCTTCCTTATACTTCCTTATTCTGGGTCATCTAGTCGGATATTTGTGCCTTTCACCCTGCCTTTCAGACTCTTCATTTTTTAGGGATTGCCTTTGCAGGTAGACTGAGGGCAAAAATCCTTTTTATTGTTTGTTATTCTTTCATTAAATTGTGATCCTGAGGTGTAAAGCAATTAGTCTGAACTAGATCTGGGACTCCTGTAGTGGACACCTGTATTCCCAGTCTCCTAGCTCTCTTCAGAGTTAATGGGGCCTGCCTGTCTGTAGTCCTTCAAGGTGCATGCAAATGCTTGTGCCCAGTTTTAGGAGCTGTGCTATAAAACTTGACCTGAAGTCCCCTGTGCGTCTGTTTCTGTATCTTCCAACTGCTTGCATAGTGACTGTTGAACCTAGTGGCTATTTCCTTCATGTCCATTTGTGAAGTGGTTTTGAGTTCTCTCCACGATTGGGCTCCTTGGGCAATCAAAATACTTCAAACAAAGGAAAACGTGCAGAAACGTCAAATTCCTGTTTTCCAGTTGCCAGATTTCCTGCAACCAGTAAGACAAGTAGGGAATATGAAAGTGCCGGCATTTTTTCCCATCTTTTTTATTGAATTGGGTACTTAGATGTTTTGAACAAATTCAAAGGAAAAATAAATTGCCATCCTTCAGGACTCGCTAAAACCACTTTGTAAGTTGCAAAAACTCAACAGTCTTTCAAGATGGAGCTGTGAAGCAGGGACCAAAAGCAGCAGTTATTTCGGACAGCTTTCCTCCCACTTTTATTTTTGCTTGCTTGGTTCTCGTTATTTCTCTCCTTTGGAAAAATGTGATGTTAATGATTTTAATCACCATGTCCATAATACAATCATTGTATTAAAAATAGACAATATTTCCTCTTATTGTGTTTAGTAACAGAGGTTTTAATAGAAAACTAAAATGTTGAGTCTCAAACGGAATGTCTGGAAGGTGCTGTCTTCCTCAGGGTTACCTTTCTAGGCAAAAATGTGCTCTAGCAGTTACTGTAGCTCCATTGACAGAGCAGTAAATTCCAGCCGGTGGGGCTGTATCATCCCAAAGTACTCAGGTTTGACTGCAGAAAGACATTTGACTATGGTATATGACATAGGACTACATTAGGAGTAGTTTAAAGTTGGATTGTTTTGTCGGTACCCTGTATTACCAGAGTGGAGCTTGTAAATACAATGTTTTTCTGTTCTGAATCTATAGCCAACATAGTTGTTTCTAGTGTGGAAAATATTCTGGTGTCTCTGGTTCTTTAGATTTTTGTTTCAGGACATAAACAGAGCAGACAGAAGCAAAGTCAGAGTTACAGTTCTACAAAGCACTTTGGCTTTGAATTTTGAAGCTTCCTAAAATTCTTTAATCTTCTATGGTATTTTAACAATTTCCTAATTTAACAGGTGCTTTAAACATTTATTCTTCTACTTTCTGAGTTTGAGAATTTCGTTGTCTGTTCAAATACCTGAAAAAGTGCAAGAGGATATATTGTGAGTGTAACATTTCCTTCTTTTAAGATATGTCACTGCAAGTACTTGTGTATCCCCTCTATGGGCCATTTGCCTGCATTTTTAGGCTTGTTGTGCTGGCTTCTGTGTGAAGTGTGTTAAAAAATACTTAGACACCTATTATGGCAGTTTATGCTTTGGTTAAAATAGTTGAAGGTTTCCACTGATTTTGCAAGTTAACAAAGGTTAACTTGTTCCTGTTAAATTTAATCCTTTCTAGGGTGAAGTTGTGGAATTCCTTGATGAGCTGCTAGAAGTAGAGGAAAAGAAGGAATCCTGATGAGTGAAATCACTTCTGAAGTATTTTATGAAAGTGAAGATTCACCACTGCTCCTTACTAGTGTTTTTGGTCACCTGTAGTTCCAGTTAGATATACCTCAAAGCTGCTCCTTTAAGCTCCACCTTACGTCACAAGATCCGCTCCTGAAGGATCACTTCCGTGCTGCTGGCTCTTCTGTGAGCGTGGCTTTTCACTGTGCATTTACAGAATTGGTGCATAGGGGGTTTCCTCCTGAGCTTTCTTCCCATCACACAAACACAACAAAACGGACTGTTTGTATTTTCTGGGCTGACACTAAGGTTCCTTGTTTCAGTGATGTTCTAGTGAGTTGTAACAGTAGAGCTGAATTCCAAAGAACTTCTGTCAGGTTGTGACCCGGGGAAGACATAACAGTTCCTCTTGACTTTCTGAGCTATGTATTGTATTATTTATATATGTCTTTTTCTATGATGAAGAATAAAGTGATACTTCCAGTGCACCTGAAGGACATTAAGATACATTTAAATAGCTGCAATAAGTTGATTAACAAAGCACAGTTGGTGATCTTGCAAGAAATGCTTAAAGAATTCTGTAAGCAGTGTTGATCTTTTTTAAAAACTAAATTAAATTCCGTGGTGTGAAACTGAGGTCACTTAGAACTGAATAATAAAGAATTCCTTTTTCCTACGAATTCTTACTCTTCCTGTTGAAAGAACTTGGGGTTCCTGCGTGAGGTGGGGCCAATCTTGTATAAAATAATGGTGATCAATGTCTTGAGCATTCTTTTCCATAGAAAAAACAGTTTGTTTTTTTTTTTTCTTTCAGCCTTGTGGGACTGTCTGCACAGTTCTCATCCGAAAGTAAGTACAGGTGGAGACTGAGGCTGTTTTAAGTGGAATACTGAGAAATATTTGCATGTGGATTCCTGACATTTTTATTAACTATATGGTGGAGTCTAATACAGAAGTACTTTGAAGGCTCCAAAAATACTGTATTAGAGATGAATAGTGAATTGGTGCACAAGACTACTGAAGAGCAGAAATCCCCATTGACCTAAGAAGAGGATCCAGGATTTCATCCCTTTCTTTCTCCTTTCTTTTTTAAGGATCAAGTCCTGCAAGTGGTTTCATCCTGCTTACATCAAAGGGAGACAAGAGCATTCAGTGCTCCTCTGACTGAATCCTAATTCAGCTGAATAGAAGTGAGTTGCTAAACCAAAATCTGCTTGTTAAAAGGTTGTTAAAAAGGCAAAACATGATCTACACGACCTTGCTGAGTTGTTGCTGCTATAGCTTATGTATGTTGTGGAAGTATAGTGTCTACACTATTGAGTGTCTGCAGAGAATAAGGGGAATCCACAGGATCAGGTTGAAGTGTCTTCCAGCCCGTAACAGCACTGAATCATTTTAAAATGTTAGAAGTTATGTGTGAAAGACGTGTGGAAGACCAGATTGGTTTTTAGCTTCTTTATAAATGACAATTAACATGCTGAAGTCAATGGGCAGGCTGTTGTTTTCTCAGACTGAAAATCTTATCAAGAGCCTTCTAACTGTAGGAGATTTGCCCAGCTACACTTGTGATGACAAAACCAGAGTCTGGCTTACTCTGTGCCTTGATACAGAGGATGTATCAGATTTCCTTGAGCTTTTTGTTCCACATAATATTAGCACTCCATTTATTGTAATTTTATGTAAGAATTTAACTTTGCTTTTAAGACTAAACAAGCAGTTGATCGTAAACCATCACATCGCATCCCCATGCAGTACATGTGTTAAAATACCCAGCTGGGGTAGCTTCTCCAGTTTGTCCCTAGTTTTCTGTTGTTGCAGGTATGTTTGTGCTCAAGGGAGAGGTTACTTTCTGGAGGACTTTTACCCTCCTGCTTTCCAACCTGCATAGGACAACTCCAGATTTCCCCCTCAGAAACCCAGCTCTTTATGTTAAGATCATATGCCCAAATAACTTCATCTTTAATACTCTCAACTTTCCAATCCAGAAGTCCTGATGCTAAAGGGTATGGAGGTGGTTGGAGGTGGATGTATCCATCCACACTGCCTTTATTTTACAACACTGTACTTTTTTCTGATCACCATTTACGAAGCTGACTTAGGAGCTCTGCCAAGCACTGACTATTGTCTGTCTGTTTATTTCTGTGGTGCCCCAGCTCTTGTGTGTTGTCTGTAGGTACTGCAACGCAAAACCTTAAAAGACTCCTAAAAGAGGTGCCTATAATTCAAGTTCCTGGGCATGAGGTTTTCCATATCTGTACATCATGGGTGAAAATAACGCGTGCAAAAGGCTTCTGATCAGATTTCGCCTGTTGGAGAAGCAAGTGGCATAGACTATAGTAGGTACGAAATAACAGAAAATCAATTCCAGGATCTCTTTGGTTTTCCACCCAGAATTCTTTCTTTCCCTCTCCAGCACTAATTATTGGAGATTGCTGTGATATTTTTAAGGAACAAAGTACGTGGTAAAATACTGTTAATTTTCATTCCACCAGTAAAATACTGAGCACCAGAATCAACCTCTTTTGTGGTTAATTTAACTTCAATGAGTTACACTGGGGATACATTTAGTGCCTATGAACCCTAACTTTCCTCTTCATCAAACAGTTATTCAACCATTGCAAGTCTCTTGGGTATTATCAGTTTTCTGGTAAGCTTGTGATTCTGTCTTTAAGGCTTCCTTAGCTGATCTCTTTTCATGTTCGGCCATTTCCTCAGCTCTTCGACCTTACAGCTAAAATCTCCTGCCATCGTGCGTGTTCAGGTGGGGATTTTGTGATTTACTAAGATGTCCATTAGCCAGTGATTTATTTTTCTTAAGCCCACATTAGGTAAGCCTGATGTCCTTTACCATTCCATTTAAACTGAGGAGGCAGCTGATACTCTCGTGGCCTCCTGAAATGGCACCATGATCCCTTTTTCATTTTGTCCAAGTGTCTGTGGATTTTTTCTGGCTTTTTTAATTTCCACTACGTATGGTCCAAAGCCAGTTTAATCTTAATAAGTACAAGTTGTTCTCAAGCCCTTGTTCTTTTCTAATGAGAAATAGCTCCTCTACCAGTTCTTCAGTATTTATTGTGGCTTTTTTCAGCATTCTCAGGTTCTTTAAACTGATTTTTCTTTTGCTGCTGCTATTGTCAAATGCCAACATTTACATGTGACTGCAGTAAATCAGTGTCTTTTCTTCCCCTTCTCTGATCCTGCCAGCTCTTCTTGGGAGGCTACAGGAACATAGTTCTCGCCTCTCTTCTGCCACCCCAAATTCTCTCAGTTGAGAGTTGCCTGCTTCAGATGTTAGCAGCGTCTGCAAAACCGGGGGGACGCTGAGGTTTTGTCTCCATTTCTTTTTTTGTAAGGCTTACAGAATGATGCTGATTCTCAGGCAAGCGTCATTTTGTTGAAGCCACTGTGTTCGTGTGATTTAGTTGAACGCAGCATGGGTGGCATGTGTCTGCTGACCCTGGGCTGACCACTTCGTATTGACCTCGGTGGTAGTATTGCTTCTTATAGAGCCATACAATTCATTTTTTTAGTAATTGCTCACATTTCTAGTAACAAAGCTGGCTATTTGGGTAGCTGATCTTGGCTTTTGATCCTCTGGCAGATGGCTAGCACAAGGGCCTGCACACAGTGCAAGTCCTGTGCTTGGCCTCTTGTTGGATGGGATCCTGCGTGATAGGGAACTGCTGGAAAGCTGAAAATCCAACTGAGGCAAAAATGCTGGTGCACTGAACTTGGTATTTGGTTATGTGAAAAACATGACTGCTGTCTGTCAGGACAATCTTTTTTATGCAGGAACCAAAGCTTGGGCAAGGGAAGAGACTCACAGGTGGGAAGTAAGTGTATGTGACAGACTCTGCCAAGCATATAGTCTTTTT
This sequence comes from Nestor notabilis, assembly GCF_000696875.1. Lineage (NCBI taxonomy): Eukaryota > Metazoa > Chordata > Aves > Psittaciformes > Psittacidae > Nestor > Nestor notabilis. Next base: position 16,365 of record NW_009941686.1, on the reverse strand, counting down.
CAAAGTAATACCTGCTCTTCCTGATAGTAACTTTTCATGTATTACCAGCTTCTTGCCAATTCATCCTCATAAACACAAATACTTATTAAAAAAGGAAGAAGGATGGTGGGTTATTTTTCTCCCCAGAGTTTAATTCTGTTCCCATAAAACAGCATCATAGGCTCCATACTTCAGTATCTCGTCAGTTCTGATAGCCAATAAGTCAGCTACAAAACCCAAGTACCTTTAGAATGATCAGTTCTGGCAAATTCAGTGGGAATTCAAATGTCTTGCTGGGCCCTTTCATTGTAGCAATACTGCAAGCAGACCTTCAGTACTTCTGTTGACAAGGCGTGAGCAAAAAGCAAATTCAAATTTCTCCATTTTCCAGAGCCTTACTCCTTTGGAATGCTAAAATATAAACTCAAAAGATAGTCGGATGCTGTTCTCAATTTACCATAAAGCCTGTCCAACCAAGGGGGTGCGACTTCTTCCTACTTGCCAGAGTAAGTCAAGGTAGAATTAAAGGTGGGTCTCCTCAAGACAAGTTAGTTCCCTGAAAATCCTATAGCATGTCCTGCTTTACGATGCTTTTTCTCAATAGACTGTTGCCATTAATACCCACCGTGTATCTTTGCAGTGAATTATTGGTCTATATTGACAATGAAGGCAGACTCAGTTAATCTCTCTGTTTCTAGAGTCTTCATGAAAAATGGTTTAAATAGTATGCAAATTTTACAGCTCTGAAAACGGAGTTGTGATTAGGCAAAGATTTGTTGGATTATAAAAGTACAAGTGTTTATTATGGCTGGTGCTGAGAATAAACAGTTGCCTGCATATGCCTGCTACTATGGAAATATGTTTTTAAGTTCTAATGTGAGCTGTAAACCAAAGCTACTTCAGTTAAAAAAATTCAATACTTAAACTGTGGGGAGAAGTAGTCAGTGCCAGAGAAAACATTCCCATTTAATAGTGTTTGAACATAGAGCTGTGATGCAGTTTGTAGCAAGGCAGTGAGAAAAAGCCACAACTAATCCTTCATTGCAGCTGTCTGAACTTTTGGTTGTCTGCCATACTTTAAACAGCGACTTCTTTTTTCTGGTGACTCAAGACCTGAATGACCTAGTGTGGAGAGTTTAAGCTATATAAAATAAAGAAGTTAAATAAGAAACAGCCATAGCAAGTTGGGTTGCACACCCCAGCAAATCAGGGGTTTGTGTCTTAAGTCCTTTCCAGTGCCTAGGAAAAATATTAAAATAAACAGATACCTTCTTATTTATTTGTTTTTGGCAAGGAAATATTCAGTGGTTTAGACACCCATCTCTCGTCCCTACCCTCTTCTCTCTCCTTGGAGTACCGGTGATATATGGAAACTACATTCTGTAGAGAGTTTTGAAGTTCTACGTTTATAAATGCTAACCTTATCTGTAGAAAAACTTTCTAAGCTTTCTTTGATTATTTTTAACTTTTTCTTCCCTTTGATATACATCATGGGCAGACCTTTTAAGCAGCATGAAGTAAGAAATGTGCTTTTTTCCCTGATTAGTTCTTTTGCAAAGAAATGGAACTTGCTTACTTTCAAGCAGAAATATGGGGGTCCGAGGTGTAACTTTATGTGACTACTAACATTGAAGAGAAAACTGGGGGTTTCTGCCTTTGCCCCCTTCTTACTATCTGAAATCTTACTGTCTTACTTATTATAAGGGATTAAAGATTTAAGCATTATCCTGAGCTAGTGGTAACCCTGTAGTTTGACAAGCCTCATAACTCAAATTGGGTTTTGTTAGAACTGATTTTTCAAATGGTCATTTTTTGGTTTTTCACAGTGGTGTGTTATGTTGTATGATTGCATTACAAATTATTGGATATAAAAAAGTAAATTCTTCCCATTGAAGAAAAAAAAATCTGTGCTGGCTTCAATGCCCATGGCAACAAATCCCCAACATAACAGCTTTTGAGGTAAAGTATGCGATAAGGCAGTACAGCACAATAAACCATATATTGTCATCCAGCTGGCAAATGCAAGGACAAGCACAGAAATTGAGGGGATTTCGGCCCAGGAATTTACCGACTACCTAAAATCCACGATCCCAAAGTTTCTGTACAAAGGGGAGCAAGCACCTATTGGCTGCAAGGGCTTGAACCCCCAAACACTGCCCGTAGGTTCAGTGTTACACCCCACAGTGTCACTTCTCAGCCTGCCTGACAGCAAATCTATGCAAGGCTCTGCCCAGACACAACAAACAGCACATGATCTGTATGAAATGGGGTCTTATTTAATAGGTAGTTGTTAATACAGGAAAGGAAGGGAAAGGGAGATCATATGTCAGTCTTAACACCAGTGAGCTCATTCTAGCCAGCCTCTTGTAATACGTGGCTTCCCTGGAAGAGGATGATACACAACTTCCATCACAGAGCAGCAGATCAATCTCTTAATGACTGGATGTCACCATCACAAGATCACTCCCACTATTTTCCCCCTTCCTTTTACTTTTCCTAATTTCAGCCCATAGCTGGCACTTTCAGCTCTTAATTCCTGTAATAAGTGACTTATCCCCTACTGTATTTTGTCTTTATCATCTTCAGATTTTACTGGACTCTACCGTTCACCATCCCTACTGTCCTTGATTAGCCAAGTTTCACACACAAAAGGAGATCTAAGTCAAACATATCATTCGTGGGCTGTTTACCCCCATCTGTTTATTAGTTTTCCCAAATTCCCTGAATCATTCTGGTAAAGTGAAAACAATCAGGTGCTGCTGCAAGACGGGGTAGATGGCATTCTGAAGCAGAATCAGCCTGGCAGCCTAAGCTAAACACTTTTCAGCTATGTCTTAAACTGTCTCCTACAAGACTTATCCAAATGACAGACCTAACTTCCCTTCATAAACATGTGGGCAAACTGGATGATTTTCACAAGAACACACACAAATGCTTACTTTCCCTTTTTTGTACCTTGATCTTTATTTAAATACCTCCAAAGCATTATATTAATGTACATTTTCTTCTGGTTCGTGAATAACAATTATTTCTAAGCCTCAAATAAGGTCCCTGTACAATTTGCGGGTTTAATTATATTTTGAGCCTCATTTTCACATGTTCAGTTCTTGAGCCAAATAGTACTGACTTTTCGTTTTGAATGATGCTACACAGAGCTGTAACAGAGACTTGTATCTTTCAATTAAACAATATTTTTAGTGGCTGTTCCCATGTTTATGTTTCAGCATGTTTCCATAGGATTACAGATGGTGTGTTTTAGTCGAGTTAGTCTCTATAAAGTTGCATAGTGCAAAATCCATTGCTTTTTTGGATTTTTTTAAACGTTATTGTATAAAAAAATAGTTTACAACAGGAATTCTAGGTTATTTCATAGTCTAGAATGCATTAAAAGCATAAAGTCATGCGTATGTCAGAGAACACAGTATTTACAGATTTGTACAGTTTCTGTCCTTTATTTACTGTGGCTCTTGCCTGGCAATTAGATTCAACTCTTACCACTCTGAGGTCAAGTTCTCCATATGGCCATCATCTACAACTGCTCTGTTTTCCTTACCAGCGCTGCGACTGATGGCTGTGTGTATGACGGGCCCAGCTCTGCGCTCCACTTCATAAAGTCTACCTCCATGGAGTTCAGGATGGTTACCGCTCTGACTCAAGGCAGCACATGAAAACAGGTCAGCTCCACCCAGTCGCCTTTTCTAATTCCGGTATTTTGATGGGTTGAATTACTGGCATGTTTTGGCTAAGGCTGTACAATAGAGAGGCAGATGAATTTGTTTCTGACCTGCAGATTATGCCGTTGCCAGTCTTTCTCCTGTTTGTTCAGAAAGGTAAGGAAGAGCATTTCATACTAAACTCACCAGAACTATGTTAAGGGATTCTAGAAAACATCCTCTTCTTTCTCACTCTTTATTTTCAGAACTCGTGGAAATGGAACATGCTGTTGGAAAAGCCTCTGTGTTTTTACACCAACGCCCAGTCTAAAAGCCAAGTGTTTGCATTTTATCAACTGGATGCAATTTCTCTCTTTCCCAGGTTTGCTTTATCTTTAAAACCACAGTAAGCAGCATTCAAAATGGATACCCATCTCCCACAGCCAGTGTCCACCCCGGGCACCCCTGCAGCTGGTATAAGAGCAGAATGGTAAAAATCCATCCTTCCACAGATTTCACGTGGCAGAAGTATTATACATGGCTTCAGTTGCCAGAGGTACACCCGGCTGTGAATTCAGTATCCTGGTCAGTCAGGATTGTGTTCAGAAAAGCAGCCGACTTTATACAGGGTGTCCCTGGGAAGTGCTTCATCACTGTTTGGCTCTGTAATAAGAGGCTATTCATCATAACACCTGGAATCAAAGGTGCTCTGGCTTCTGCTGATAGTCAAGGAAGAATGGCACTTCCTGTATTCTCTGAATTCCAGGGAGACATGATTTCTTTAAAAAGATTAGTATAAGAATGGTACTTCTTCACTAATGCTAAAATAACACCTTCCAGAAAACTACCGTGATGATCCATCACTTGTGGCTTGTTAAGTTCACAACATTGAAGAAAAGTACCTTAGTAATCATTGCAATACTATCCATTAAAGTATGGTAGCAAATAGGTTTTCATTTTAAGACACATCAGGTAATAATTTGTTATGGTGGTTTATCCTGACCAGCTTGGGCAGGTTCTAAACAAAGAACACCACCAAATGTGTGGTTGCTCCAAAAACATCTTTCTCCCCTCCTTCCCTCTTTCTTTCCTTCTTCCATTGAGACCAAGAAGGCCTGACCAGCCCTGCCATTACATTATAACCAGGTAACACAGAAATTAATCAATTAATTTATTATTAATAGGAGCAAAATGTAAAAGCGGAACAAACTGTAGATGTACTACCAAGCACACGGTGTCCTGCTGATCCCTCCAGAAGACTCCTGTGATAAAAACAATCAGATTCTTCAGCTCTTGAAAGTCGAAGATGCTAAACTGTGATTTCAAAAGGATGAAATCTTTTGTGTCTTCTATGTTCTTTTAGTGTTCTTTTTTTCTTCTGCTTTCTGCACTGCTGGATTTTAGCATCCATGAGTCATGTGATCCTTCTAGCATCAGTATGTTTTCCTTCCAATTTGTAGCATCTCTGCCCAAAGGCCCCTGGTTAGACTTTCTGCATTTCGATGTGCTGGTGGTGGTAGTGGTGGTAGCAGTGATGCTTGGGTTGACACCTGCCATTGAGTTTATAGACAGAATTTTTCTCCTGACGTTTTTTGAAGAACCACACAGCCAGTACAGCTGCAACCAGTAACAAACAGAGAAAAACCACAATTACTGCTATGACAGCACCTTTACTGGATCTGGGACAATCCTCTCCCTCACACGGATCAGAAGTGGGGTCGGGCTTTTCTCCAGGGCCCTGGGTGAGATTTTCTTGCTCAGCTAATTCCTGGGATGACGTGTCAGTAATGATATCTGGAGCTGCTGCAGTGGTTGCTATTTGTGCAGGGTAGGTGGTTGTTTCTTGTGGTTCTGCATACGGAGTGTGATCGGAGGGGCTGGCCATCACAGTGGCTTCTGACGTGGATGTTTTTAAGCTGGTTATGTCAAACAGCACCGTTGTACCAGGCTCCTGAGTCACGGTTTCCAGAGATGTAGTTGGGTGGTCCCATGCGGTATCATCGTAACTTCTGCTCGTGCTTAAGTTCTCCAGACCACTTACTGATGTAAGTAGCACCGGTGTCTCTTTGGTCCCTTCATCATCTACTTTTGTTGTTGCTGCCACAATCTGTGTTAAACTTTCCTCTGGAGCTGGGCTGCCATTGCCTGATTTCTTTACTTCAACATGATTTGGTTGGTCAGTTGTGAGGACAACATCATCTTCAGTTCCCATTGAACTATCAACTTTATCCCCTTCTTCTTCATCATCCTCTACCACTTCTTGTGTTACTGGATAGCCATCTAACCATGATTCATCAGTGATGGCAACTGCGTCTATCTCTGCCTTTGTATCATTAGTTGTGAAAATGGGTCCAATGGGGAAATCCTCACTGTCATAAAATATTTTGACACCAGGTTCATCATAGGGTGCCTTCACTCCAATGTGGTTATCACCTTCAGAAAACTCTGCTTTAGTGGAATCATCTTTCTCTGATTCAGGCTCACTGAAAGCCTCTGATGGAAACCAAAACAAATTTTTTTGGCTTAGGAGTGACACGGGGGATTCAGTTGGTGCCCTGCTTCCTTTTTCAGCAGTGTCTGTGTCCTGAGTAACACCTTTGGTACTTCCAATTCTTCTTTCCTCTGAACTTTTACTGAAGGAAAGCTGTTCTTGCTCCTGCTCAGTTTCCTCTTTGCCATTGACGTGTTCATTCTCAACAATAGCTATTGACCTGTCATCAGGAAAGTTATCTTCGTAGTCAATATGTGCCTCGGTTGCATCTAGAAACATTAAAAAAAAAAAAAAACCAGCACAAAATGCAACACTTAATTTCTCTCGAAGAGCACTGGGCTCATTTGATACAAGAAGCCAAGAAGAAAGGTGCAAAGAGGAGTGACTCCTAGACAGTAATTTTCATTCCATGTGAGCTCTTCAGAGCTGCCCAAAGAAGACCCCACCACCAAAGCTGATGATGAGTTTTGCTTAACTTCATCTGAAGAAAGAAGATGCACCCATGACTGTGAGGATAGAAAACTCTTGTCTCCAACACTTAAAGCCTAACACCTAGGGGTCAAGATAACACCATCTGCAATCAACTCTCAGGCTTCCAATTTTAAGAAACTTAACGTTACCATAAAGAAAAAGGGGAAAAAAACCCAAAACCAAATTGGCAAAACCCCCCAAAAACCTGAATGCAACAGAGAGGCAGATTGATCTCAAGGTTTGAGTCTGATTTAGAAATGCTCCCCATGCCTCAACAGACTTACCACTCACAGCAAAATAGACTTAACTTCGAGCATGAAACTAAATGTTTGAATTTGAATGCAGTATTGCATTGTAATTTATATTTCTTGCACTCCTCTAGAAGACCTCAATGAAGAATTTTCCAAACTAGACAGGGTGGTTGATTTTCAGCTCACACAAGTTTTACTCCACAGAAAGTTGAAGTAATTGCTGAGATTTATGCTGGCATTACAAGGCCTAGAAAATAGTGCCTTAGGATGTGGAAAATAAAACCAATGAATCATGGTGAGAATTTTTCTTTTTAATAGAGTGTTTAGCCTTTCATGAAGACGGTAAAGCAATAGACCTGGCATGGCATGGGAAATAAGAAAGTAATAGGCTAAGGTGCATTACAGATCAGTGCATTCATAAAGCCTTATCTTTTTTTGCCTTTTTACACTCAACCAGCTTTGAACCACGTTTTCATCTGGGGCCCTCCTCATTTGCCAAATGAGTCACATTCTCCTTGGAGACTGCTTCCCAGACTTCTGGCAGAGCCATATTTGGTCTACTCTTAAGAAAGATTAGAAATATTGTCAAACCAGTCTGACCAAAACCACTCCACAGTGACACAGCTCACACCAGCTTATTTTTTTCCAGAACAACTTAAGCCAGGTGCCAGAAGAGAATGAGTATTAGCAACAAGTATTTTTCTTGGAATTAGCATCTGGGTCTACCAGAAACCAAAGTAGTTATGCTGAGGAAACCAAAATGTGTGAGTTAATACCTCTGCAAAAGCTATCATGTTGGAGAACTGGATGTTCTCAGTAGGTCCTCTCATCTCACAGCAAGGGTGTAGGGTGAAACCTGTGCAAGATACAACAGTGCCAACAATGGTCTTCTTTCGTGCCTGGTCCTGGTGTCCTCATCTGCTTCTGTAATCCTCTAGATCCTCACCAATGCAGGAAAAAACTTCATCTGGTGCAAAACCAACTTAACAGACAGGGGAATCCATCTCTCAGAAGGGAAACCTTCCTGGTGGGACACTATTCATCCTAAAATCTTTTCCAACAATATTTCAGGCTTTTGTTAATGACTGGAGGGTCCCTCTGAATACCAAAACATTTTAGCAACATGTTTATGAAGCTCTGTGTGGCACTGGCCATCAGTATGTAGCACTTGAAATAGCCATCAAATGCTCGTCTCGCTTTGTCCCTTGTCCCATTTTCACTGAAGAATTTTTCTACCTGGCACGCCCTTTGCATGCAAATGGTACTTCAAGCCATTTTGTCCTCTTACCAGCCAGGCTCTTGCTGAAATTGGTATCTGGCATACCTGCTTCACTGAAGTCCAGTGTCTCCCCGGACAGCTTATAGAATATATATGCACTGGAACATCATATTGTGAGAACTCACTATTTACCAACTGTGACGGTCATTATTTCCTTTTTTGAAATGAATCATCACATGTCTGTCTTCACCTGTACCTCTATTTTTGCAACTCATTTACTTTTCAGACTACAACAGTCCATCTGAGGATGAAACGTTGATTTTTACGTTATGGTGTTCTAGTGCATGCACACACATCCATGAACAAAAATTACATTCATATGCTTGGGCTGTTTCCTCCAGACGTATTCTTTAGTTAGCAGTGTGAATGAGCAGCTAGTATTCATCTTATTTACCAGTATGGATCATTGGTGAATGCTTAACAACTGCAGTAATATGGTTTTTACAGAATTTGAAGCTCTTCTCCTTTAGTGCTTCTCCTGCCATGTGCTTTCAGCCCTTCAGATAAAAGTCCTATGGAGGCACATCAGGAAAGAGAATGTGCTCCTAGGAAAATACAAGTCCTCAGTCTATCAGAACATATTGAGTGTTTGCTGAACCATCTATCAAGTCTCCACCAAACCTGCTGTCTTTGGGCCTGATCCTGCATGTATAGAAATGAATCGGTGCTTTCTTAATGTTCAGCTGAGGAAAGAAAAAGCCCATTGTAGTCTAAAGAGAGCTCGAGATTGGAGCTCATTATGCACTGCTTGTCACTGCATAAGGGAGTCTTGTTCGTTCTGACAATCAGATTGTGGCCCAAGTTGTAAAGCTGCTGTAATGTATTTTCATATGCCATCTCCTGTATTTGTATAGTTTATAGCAAAGACTATCAACGTAACTAAGGTTTGTGTATAGGATAGCAGAATGAAAGCAACTATTGAGCTCTCTAACCATCAAAGGAAATACAGACCCCCTGACTCTGACGCTTTAATTTATATGATCCTGAATTGACTTACACAGTAATAATACTCTATTTTTTCTTCTGGGCCTCAGACCTTCAAATGGGGCCTGGACTTAGTATTTAGTAGTTCTGTGTTACCATGACAATCTTTTAAGTCAGCTGTGAGCTTGATTTTCCAGGGCAGATTGCACAACTTTTGCACTTCTTTTTTGCTCACCTCCTCAGCACTTACCTGAGCTTTCCAGCTCCCTGAATTTTAGTCTCAGTACTAAAGAGCCACAACCAAACTAGATTCAGTTCCACCTCTTACCCAAATAGTTGTTTATACACATTCTTAAAACAGCTAGCAACTGGTTTAAAAGTGGTTGCATGTTCCTATCCAGGCAGGTCTGGTTTTAAGAAGAGCCAGCACTGAAATGAGTTAGTCCAAGACCAAAATCTTCCTATATTTGGTAATTGTTACATCTTACCTCTACCCTCCTCTGTCAGACTCAGTGATCAGGGAGTTTTGTTTCACTGAGGGATTACTGAGGCTGAAATGAACATTTTACAGCAACAGAAGCTGAAATGGCACACTACCAAAGAAGTGAAACTCAATTAAAAGGTAAAATCCTTTTAATTTAGCCTTGTTTTTTCTGGGAAGCATCCAGTCCTTAAAGAGCTTTTATCTCCTTCAACTTTTGATCCTAATGTGAAAACGGTGACCTAACAGACACAGGCAAAACCAAAGAAAGAGCCTTGTTTTCCACACTCTAGGATCAGTTTAATTTTTCTTCTAGATAGCATATTGGCATCCCAGCTGTATTTTGAGTGTTGCTATTTTGGACAACCATAAAGTGCACTGCATATTTTGAGGATGTATTTTTGGAGTACAGGAAATTGAAACTTGATGCTATGTAGACCATCATCATAAACATTTCTACTGTATAAACCCAGCTTTATTCTAAGAATCTCAAAGTAGTTACAGTGAACATTAACAAGCTGACACATGTCTTAAAGAGTAGGAAGGAAAAGAGCATGTAGACCAATTTGCCTAAGATCAGAGTTGTAAACTAGAGCATCTTGAAGAATTATCCATTTGACTTGGATCACACTTCTCTCAGACCAGCCAGAGTATGCTGGACAGAAATTGTTTTGCCTTTAGTCTTTTGCAACAGCTACAAGAAGGATGATTTTTATTGTAGCAGAAAGCCTGCTAATGTAAATAAATAAGCCATCATGATTTTTAAAAGTAATTTCATTTGGCAGAATCAGTTCATGCCAGATCAATACCTTACATTAATCTAATACAACCACTCAGTGACAGACCTGAAAAGAGAACCAAAGTTTGTCATAACAATTGTTTTGACAAGTCATTGGACATACTTTGTTCTGATTTTGTCTGCCACAACTTCCTTTGCTCTCCCAGAAGAAAACAAAACAAAACAAAACACATCCCGAAATAAGATCGAAAGCCACAGCCATTTTGCTTTACTCTGCCCATTAAAGAAATAAAAGTAACTAAATGGTGCTGGCTAGTCATGCTTACAGACCACATGGATGTGAATCTACACTATTCCTGAAAACTCAGAAAGCAATGTTTGAAGTAATGAGAACAGTTGAACCAGGCAAAAAGACTGGGAGCTGCAGCTGAGGCTTTCAGAGGTGGTCAGAGTCAGCTGTATCCTCCTTACACTGAAATCAGAAGTCTCGTCCTCAGTGTGGAAGTCAGACCAGCTCTGAACACACTAGACAATTATCCAAGTGTTGACACTGGAGAGATTCTTTAGGTGTGCAGAAGATAAGACCTCTCCTGCCACAAGCTTATAGTTGGAAAAACCCAAAGCAGCCACGGGAGAAGGAGAAATATGAGACATTCCTCTTTGCCAGTTTTAGGGCAGAGAAGTGACATGATTTCCCAGCCACCTAATCCACCTTCTCTTTGAAGAAGCAAACTCTCAAGGATGCAGCCTAATGCAATACAGCCTTGTCCCCCCACTGAAATGTTAGTATTAATGCTTCTGATACTGAACCTATGGTTCATTTTGGGAAAAGAGAAAACAAAACACAAATGTCATTTAGCAATGGTCACTCAGTCTCTGTGCCTGCAGGACAGCCACAGCATAGCATGTCTACATCTGCTTTCAGACCTTACTACAGTGCCCATCTTCAGAATGTATTTTGTGAAACAATGGGTTATTTCCACAGAAAATAAACTGCAAAACCCGCGTATTTCCCTGTGCTCTGTTTAAGGTTGCTTTGTTGGGTTGAATATCCCTGTGTTTTCAGCAAGAACACAGCATCTTTTCATGACCAGAAACTGCAGGGAAAGACTAACTGTACAGAACCACTTTTTTCCTTAAAAAGCATCTTCATTTAAAATTACCATCCATTGCCTGGTGTGTGCAATGTACAGTAAAGCCATTTGTAACATACTGTTTTCTTAATTTCTTACATACTTTACTGTGTCCAGAATCCACTTAATATAATCCCAAAATGATTTTGTTCAGTTATGCCCACAGCCAGGTTTTACCACATATTTTGGATTATATGTGTATCGATGCATAATACATGTTTTCGTTTAATTTACAGATTTACCAACTGTGTGATTGTACACTTACATCCTGGGTGCCAGAATGGACGGTATCTCTTCTAACTGGATCAAAAGAGAGAGGAAATATGATCATAAAGTTACTTCAAAGAACATGTAAGTGCTATATTTAGACACTGCTATGATGATAGTTCTTTGACTCTGTATTTGCTCCCGGTGAGCAACTGGGAATGAAGTGCAGGCCTAATGCTTTTACAAAGTAGGAGAAAAGCCCAATTATTGCTGTTTAGTCTGATATGCTGCTTGGACAGCTGGGCATTATAATGTGGCAATTACCAAGTAGTAAAATAATACACATCTGGAACATCAGCAAATCTCAGAAAGCTTTATGAAGCTGGATAAACATTATCACTCTTTCGTGGATGAGGTGGAGTAAGCAACAGAGAGTAGTACAGTGAACTTGCCCCATCTCAGAAACAGTGCAAGACATAGGAGCAGGACTTGTTCTTTTAATCCTATGGCAGGGGCTTTCTCCCCATGGTCCAGTCGTGTTGGCGTAAGAGCACTGGGACCACTTAATATTTCCAGTTGCTCACGTGGCAGATGCAGAACGAGGGGTCTGTATCACCTTACCAGCCTCTAAACGTAGTACTTAAATGTTCATTGAAGTGGCTTCGCCACCGTTTTTCCTCTGATGTCAGCCAGTTAGGACAGAAATGGCCCACCCTGCCAACAGGGATATAAATTGTCCTGTCATTAACCATCATAATAGGGAAGTTACTCCTGCCTCAAAGCACTTAAAAAGCAGTGTGTGTGCTGGCCTCTGGAGTACTTAAGTAATAATTATTCTCCTTTGTGCTGCGAACCTAAAATAACTGTCAACTGTAAATCAGGTTTCTTTTCATGAAACTCCCTTTTGTATTTTTCACTGAATTTTTACTTTTTTAAAAATAATGAAGCCTAGTATTTCACTCCTCTTGTAAAGCCTTCTTTCTTAAAGAATTGTGATCAGGAGGAGCGAATATCTGATTATTAATTGGACACGTATTGTGGCTTCTATCCCACGTCTTATCTTTAAAGTGTTTGAAAAACATTAATCAAAGGAAGCCCCTCAGCATGAAGTCTACATTTAAATAATCTAAAAAAAAAACATAATCCACAATATTACCTCTGCTCCCAAGTTCCAGTGTTGATGTTTGTGATTTTACAGCCACACTTCCCTATTTCTTTTAAAAATATTATCCTCTCCCCTGCAGCTGTGTGAAAGGCTCAGGCAAAACAGGGGAAATAGACTATTTATCCAGGGAAAACAGTGAAACACACACAAGTTAAATAGCCTGATTCTTTCCCTTCCTTACTTTGGTGTCATAGAGTTTTATTTCTATGTGTGATAAAGTCAGCATTTTCACTAACCTCAGTGAAGGAAAAAGAAGTACCAGTATGGTGCAGATTATAGGAGAGTCAGACCCACTGGGTTATCAGATGTAGATACTCTTTTCCTTCTCTCCCTCCATGCTCCTCCTCCACTCCCTGTAGTATTTCACTTAATCATCTGAACTGCTGTTTGTAAGAACAGTTCTGGAAGATGAAACAGTTCAGAAAGATGTTGGAATTTATTTTATTATTTATCTTTATACCATTTTGATGGGTTTGAATATCTGGTTGCCTGGTACACAGACATGACCCGTTTCTACTAAGAACAAATTTGACCTTTTCTCATGATTATGCTGTGCCTGCTGGTAAACATTCATGAGTAAAAATAACTCTTGTAAGCCACTGGGCATTAAGGAATACATAGGTTCTGAAGTCGATACGCTAACTTGAGCCCATATAGATAGCTTGGCTACCTGACAGCTGCCCATTCCTTTGCTGAAGATTAATCTGCTTTGCCAGCAGTATCATCCTAAAGGTGTGATATCTCTCTGACAAATACCCCACCATAACGTGCTCTGATGACTGTTCTTAAATATTGAAAAATCGTGAGCTTTATGCATAGAGCAGGGTAACATGAGAAAGAATGAGAAAGCAGAATTCAGACTGCATCCGTGTCTGAACTCATGATACTATTTAGCTTATGTTTAAACAAGGGGAAAGCTCATCGCACAACTTAAGCAATATAAAGGTGGGGTTTCTTGAAGCTTTAAATCAAGGAAATGTCACTATTATAACTTCTCATAGCTTTCACATTATGTTCTTTTTGTTTGGAGTTTTTTTAGTAAAAGCCTGATTCCTTCAGTCAAATTATTTGGTAAGAAAATCCACTTTCATTCCTTTCAATGGAGTAAATACCTGGGCAGCTACTGTTGTGTTTGTAGACAAAAATCCTGCAAGCATGGTACAAGATAAAAATCTGCCTTTTTATTGGGGCAAATTAAAGAAGAACACTTTTTTTTCTTTTTTAACTTTTCCATCTAACTGCTTAGCTCTAACCCAAGTGTTTCTGCCACTCTGTCACAGACTTGTGTAGCACAGGCAGCTCTCTTAACTTACACAGATCTCTAATTTTCCTAACCTACCAAAAGGAAGTGGTATTTAGCATCTATCTAAGGCCAGAAGTTCAAAAATGCTAAAGCAACTAGTGGTAAAGGGCTAGTAAAAGCTCAGATCAGCCAAACTAGCTTCTTACAAGCCAGTGGAGAACGTCTGGGGCTTGAAAGATGGACAGCTGTTGTATTACCCATTTTGCATCCCAGATAAAAATTCAAGAATGCCTAAAGGATGATCAGCTCAGCTCAACCTAGAAAATATAAAGAAGCAGGGGGAGTTGCATATGGGTCTGCTGTGCCCTTGAGAAGTATTGACCCCTGTCTTCACGGGGTTACAGTACTGCCATGGCACCTTGTCTTTTCTGTAAGGAGGATGCTATCTCGGGGGCCTCAGCATCACATAAAGATGTACCATCACATAAAGATGTAAGGCTGGTGAGTGGGTGTTAAAATCATGGGCAGCTGCAGCATGTCTATGGTAGGGAAAGATGTTAATTATGTACATGCCTACAGAAAGACACTGACTTTTCTCTGTTCTTGCTCTAGGTTACCAAAGGTGAGAGCAAACACCAAGTTTTCATTGCAGCAGCCTGCTCTGTAGCAACTCTGTGGCTTCATGTGAAAATAAACATAGCAGAAGATATACAAAACCTGCATTGTGCACTCTATCTGGTAAACAATGTCTTTGGCTCTCTGATGCTGCCTGAGAGCAGCTTTTGAACTACCCTGAAGAAAATACCTCTGGCATTTCTGTACCATCAGTAGGAATCCCTTACCTTGAGTAAACTAAGTATGTACATAGAAAAGTTATAAACCTCACCCAGTAGCAGAATGGGCACACACAAGATTATAAACAACTGATTTCCAGAAAGGGGCTGATTCTGATATGAAATACACAAGTGAAGAATCTTGCCAAAGGTTATTTTCTAGTAATTAAAAATTATGTTCAGTACTAAAGAAAAAGGGCATTGCAGGGGGAAAGAAGGAAGATGGTGGACTGGAAGGCAGCAGCTGAATGCTAACCTTGGGATAAGACTCCGTGAATGCCTGAAAGGGGTAGCAGATACAGATAAAATAAATATGGCATAAAAAAAAATCTTCTTTTTTACTTTTAGTGGCTCCTGTTACCCAGAAAAAAGAACTTTATGTGCATGTGAGTATAGCTACAGTGTTCTCTCCTGTGGTTTACTGGAGATGTCTGCCAGCAGGGCTGTGAAAGCCCTGTTGAGCCAGCTAAGACATTGATGCTGTAGTCACCAAGAGCTTCACTGGGACTTCATGTGCACAGGAGGAGGCACCCCTGTATGCCTAAAACCATCTCTGCTGGGCCAGCGGAAGGCTATGACCTCCTGGAGGGATGCTCCATGTGCTGGGTGAGCTTACCTTTGACACAGGCCTGAACCTGCCCGTACCACTCCCCGCAGCTATTGCAGAGCAGTGTGAAAGCTGTCTCCTTGTTGCCCATGAGGTACCCCTGGGCGCAAACATACAGCAGCTCGTCCCCCATTTCAAAGCCAGTGTGGCCATGCAGGATGGTGTGGGGGAAGGACGGTGGGTCCCCACAGGGCTTGTCTGGAAGGTAAAAAGAAATGAGATTTTAGAGACCTTGCAGAAGTCTTTAAATGCAGTGCTGACAGCAGTGCTAAGAGAGTTACACCAAGGAAGAACTTACACGTCCACAGAATTCATACATCTCATCTGATTCATGCCCTTATCCCCCTTCATAACTGTTGTCAGCTGTAACTGTGTAGGTGTATATTAGGCTATAGCTGTGATACGATAACTGTGATGTTATTGATGTGTAACTGCAATGCACGAGGGGGCCTTTGTTTCCAGCAAGGTAGCTGAGGGTATTACGGTACAGTTGTGTTCTCTGCCTGCTTCTGCGAAGGCTAAAAAAGGCCTGGGTATGCTGGGACTGGAAAGCAAAAGCTTGGACACAAGTAGTTTTTCTTAGCTGCAGAACTGCTTATGAAATTGTTTAAGACTGGCACTTTAATGCAAGGGGCTGAGGCTGAGCGATGGCCCAGTCCAGCTTCACAGAAGGGAAAGTCCAGGTGGACCGGTTTTCGGACTCCTCCTCCTAGTCTTTCTCAAAATCACAGGTTTCTTCACAGATACTCTAATTCCCCCTATTTTAGGTTGGAGACACCCTAAAACAAATGGTGACGTGTGCTCTTCAGCAACATCCGGGGGTAACAGCTCTGTGAGAACGCGAAGAGCTGCATTTATCAATTACTGACGTGCCGAGGCGAGTCTCTCCCGAGAGGACTCCTCAACCCC
>NW_009941685.1:0-4306 GCF_000696875.1 Nestor notabilis | reverse complement strand
AGATATATATCTATATAAATATAGATAAAATCTATATTAGACATAAGGTTAAGCTAAGTATAGTATTTGCATAAAACCAAGTGTATTCTAAGGGGAAAGAGCATAAGCTAAGGATACATTTAAGGAAAATCCTCTTCCGCCTCTAAGATTTAAGTTTTAATTGTTCTGTAACAAGTAATAATATAAACTATTTTGAGAATTATGGCAATGGTGTTGTAAAAATGCAGCTTAATCTAAAAATATTGGTTTTCTAATATTATATTTGAATGCACATCTAAGCTTGTTAAAGGTTCCTTCCAGGTGTTTCTGAAAAGAGACTTTTTGTCAGAGAAATGTGATTCCTCTGTAATATTTAGCAATGCAACACCATAGTCATCTTTATTACTGAGATCACACATATAACAAGAAAGATATTTCCGGTGGAGATAGAAAAGAATTATTTAAAACTATACTTTGGTACAGTATCCTAGTAAATCTCCTCTAGAAGTCTGTGTTCAGCTTGTGGAACAGATACAGGAAGAGATTCTTGGAGAGATAAAGGGCGGTACTGAGCTGTCCTGGGTTCAGCTACAGCAGTCATTTTTTCTCCTTCTTAGTAGCTGGTGCAGTGCTGTGGTTTTGACTTTCAGCCTGGGAACAATGCTGATAACACCGATGTTTTTAGTTGTTGCTAAGTAATGTTTACTCTCACCAAGGACTTTCTCAGTCTCATGCACTGCCAGGGAGGAGGAAAGCCAGGAGGAAGCAGAGACAGGACACCTGACCTAAACTGGCCAAAGGAGTATTCCATACCACAGCACGTCATGCCCAGTATATAAACTGGGGGGAGTTACCCGGAAGGCCCAGATCGCTGCTCGGGTCGGGCTGGCTATCGGTCGGCGGGTGGTGAGCGGTTGTGTCCTCTCCCCTTTTTATGCCTCTTATCATTATTATTGGTAGCAGTAGTGGTTTGTATCATACCTTAGTTACTGAACTGCTGTTATCTCAACCTGTGGAAGTTACATTCCTCCAATTCTCCTCCCCATACCTCCAGGAGCTGGCGGAGGAAGGAGTGGGGGGCAGGGGGGAGTGAACCAGCGGCTGTGTGGTTCCAGGTTGCCGGCTGGGTTTGAACCACGACATGAGCAAAAAGCCTGTGGTAGAAAAAGACTATACAAAGATTTGGCTCGTGTAGACAATGAAACTGACATCTTAAAAAAAACAGCTGTCACCCCTAAGCTTATGACACAGTGGCATATAGTCCCAGTGAGAAAAAAGGTTTCAAACCTAACAGCTAGCATTGGTGTAAGTCAGACATAAGATGGCTATGAATAATTTTAGGTAAGAAATCAGAAGAACATTCTTAATAATTTGGATCCTTGAACAGGTCTTCCATAACAGTAGGTGAAACAGAAAATACTCGAACAAAATAAACTCTGAAAGTCTTTTAAGATCTGTCAATAGAGGCATATGAATTTAAACATTTGATACGAGTTGGAAACTTGTTTGCAGTCCCAGTGTCAAAGACAACACTACATGACTTGGAAAGCCCTTCACTCTGATATTCATACACAGTCAATACAAATGCACTTTTAATGCCCCTAGTTAATGAAGATTTTACCTTTCCTTTCCCTGTAAGAATTTTTAAAACTATATTTTATGTTTCTATTGCTCTTATTTTAATCAAAGCTCAACAGGGTAGGAACTTAAGTGTTCAGCTTCTTTCTGATAGACCCAGCATGCAGGGATTTCTAAACCAGGAAGTTCTATAGTTGTCTTTTAGTATTTTAGAAAGAAAAATAGACGTCTGTGATGACAAGAGATAATATGGGACCTGAGACTCTCATGAGATTTTTTAGATACTCATTTGCTCCACATGAAGAATTATTTTTCACTTGAAATTTAAAATAACATACTATTCCACTACATTTTCATATTTATGGTAGTGAATTACTCCAGGCCTAATCCTATAGTTCCTGTGAGTTAATAGAATCTACAGAGCAGCACAACACAAATCAAATTCCCTTGAAAATACAGTATTTCTGTACCTGATCATGATTTTCAATGTAACATGCAAACGCATCATGCTAGATGCTACAGTGAAATTCCTCCTCATTCACAAGACCAGATGCACTAATACATTGTAAATAGCAATGAAGTGCCTGACTGTTGAGTGCTTGTATGAACTAGAAGTTCCTAACTCAAGGAAGCTGCTTATAACTATAGGAAGTACTAGGAGATATAAATCTCAACAAATAAAACAAATTCACACCCTTTTTTTTTTTTGACATCACAAGTTTCTGACTCAAAAGTTTAAATGAAGAGGTATAATGAGTAATTTCTCATAAAAACCAACTCTTATTCCAAAGGAAAAAGATTGACTCATTCGAAGTCACATGGCTCTGAGATTGCTTACTGCTTCTCTAAAAACATAACTGGATTACAAGTTGATTAAAAGTTGTTGCCACTGCTGATGTTAACTTAGAAGCAATCAGATCAAGATCAGAAGAGAAGACGAAAATAAATAAATAAAAAAATAAAAGCAAGTGAGCAACACCCCACAAGTATTCGGTTGTCCCAGATGTTTGGTAAATACCCCTTCCTTACACACAAGACAGGACACGGACATTAAATGGCAAAACATTTCCACAGTATCTTATCTAAGTTTTTTAGAACTGTGAATGAATTTAACAAATTCATGTTAAATATTTCATAAGTCCTAAAATATGGAAATTCCCAATTAAGAAGAATTCCGGTTATTTGGGGATTTTTGGTTTTTGGTGTTGTTTTTTTTTTTTGTTTTGTTTTTTGTTTTTTTTTTATTTCAATATGTGATGCTATTATTCTACTACTCTAACATTCTACATCTACTTGTACCACTTCAACAGGGATGTAAAAGTCATGATATTCTGATTAGGAAGTGTTTTACACTCTACTTTTTGGGACAGAAGAGTATAAAGTATTTTTTCTTTTTCAATTACCAGGCAGTCAAACGGAAAACATTACTGATTGACCTTTATATTAATGAGGCTAAATAAAAACCCAGATGGCTTCTACTAAGTGAAGGAATTGAAAGTAATGATGTGCTATCTTAAGCTACTGTCCTGCAAAATCAGGGACCAGGATAAACAGAAATTTGATTATTCTAGCCGAGTAAGAAAAGTCAAATAAATATTTCTCTTTGAACTTTTATCTACACTAAAAAAAAAAAATAAAAATTACTCATTTTAAAGAATAGTTGTCAAGAGTAAGTCCCCTTGAAATAATACTTGAATTTTTCTAAATAGAGCAGTAACTTAACACCATTTTGGAAAATGCTCTTGAGACATGACTTTTCAGGAAAAATGAGAGTAACAGATTGAATCTAAGGACCTAGAGATGTGGGATGAAATTTCAGGTGTAGACCTTTCAGTGGCCCAAAGAAAGACAAACCAAAAGCAAGAAAGAATTCTCATGTGACTTGCTAAGTGGACTTTTGCATTGGTGGATGGAGTCCCACCCATTTCAATACCAAGGAGTCAAATAAATTATTAAACAGAAAAGGTTTAGTAATTGCAAAATATTAGTCTATTCCTTAGGATTCCTCAATATAATTTCTTTTTTTTTCCCAGACTTAGTCCAAACTACTTTTAAAATGCCTCAGGTGACAAGGTTCTTTCCATTTGCACAGATTAATAGATGTTTTTAGAACATTTTTCCTGATACCTTAATTGAACTTTTTTTTCAACTTCATCCAGTTAGCTGGTTTTGTACACCCTGGAGACATAGTAAATAATTTCTTTCTCTGTTTCTCCAGGTACTAGTCATAGAATCATAGAATCATAGAATAGTTAGGGTTGGAAAGGACCTTAAGATCATCTAGTTCTAACCACCCTGCCATGGGCAAGGACATCTCACACTAAACTATGTCGCCCAAGGCTCTGTCCAACCTGGTCTTGAACACCACCACGGATGGAGCATTCACAACTTCCCTGGGCAACCCATTCCAGTGCCTCACCACCCTCACTGTGAAGAACTTCTTCCTTATATCTAACCTAAACTTCCCCTGTTTAAGTTTAAACCCATCCCCCCTTATCCTACCACTAGAGTCCCTAATGAAGAGTCCCTCCCCAGCATCCTTGTAGGCCCCCTTCAGATATTGGAAGGCTCCTATAAGGTCTCCACGTAGCCTTCTCTTCTCCAGGCTGAACAGCCCCAACTTTCTCAGCCTGTCTTCATACGGGAGGTGCTCTAACACTCTTATCATCCTCACGACCCCCCTCTGAACTTGCTTCAACAACTCCATGCCCTTTTTACATTAAGGACACCAGAACTGTACACAATACTC
>NW_009941684.1:16301-20770 GCF_000696875.1 Nestor notabilis | reverse complement strand
TGGTGCAGAGCTCTCCTGAGGCACCTCTGCACCCTTTCACCCTTGAAGACCTCCCAGGAGCTCCAGAGGTCTCCCAGTGCTGCACCCCAAGGTGCTTGTGGGGTGCAAGGGGTGGCCTGTGGGTGAGCGCTGGCTGCGGCAGGGTGCAGGACCCCCAGTCCAGTCCCTTGGGGAACTGGCTTTTAGGTGAGTGAGTGCCCAGAGACCTGTGCTCCTGGCTCGGTGTGGACCTGCTGGGCTTGGGCACTGCTTGGCACTGCTGCTGCTGCCCTGGGCCTGGCAGAGAGGTGCATTTGTGCTCCAAATGCTTCACGGCTCCTGCTGCGGCCGCAGGGTCCGCTGTGCTGAACATCGTGTTCCTGCCGGGGCTGCAGCCGCTGTCTCCTTGGGGGAAACAAAGGCAAAGCAGGCACAGGGGATGCAAACGATCCATGCTTTGGGGGAACATTGCTGTTGAAGGGAGCATCTGATCCCCATGGTTGTGTTTGGGGCGTCTCTCCCCGGCCAGGCTCATGGCACCTGCCAGGGAGCAGGAGCTGGACGCTCTCCCTGTGCCCCTGCCCTGTTTATCCAGGCTCTGGACATAGCCTGGAGGAAGGAGCAGAGGAATGTGGAGCTGGGCTCTGTCTCGTCCAGTTGTACTCAGCACACTTCAAACTCGGCGACTGGTTTTACCTTTTCATTGCGGGTGTCCTTCTCAGAGCTCCCAGTGCGAGGCTGCAGCCTGAGTTGACTGGGGAGAGCAAACTGCCTGCCCTGGAGTAGCTTATGGGGCCCAAATATGTGTCCTGAACCCAAATGTGATGTATTTCCAGGCGGGAATCAATCCAGCACCCTCAGAGGCAAAGTTTCCTCATGTTTTGGGGGGGGTGGTGGATATTGGGTGTTTTATCACCTTGAATTTGGTGCTGTAAACACAGGCTGATTGCACGTACGAGGAGCCTCAGTCAGACTCCGCAGCCTTTCCTGGCTGGGAGATGATATTAAAGTGCCACAAGCGACACACAATGCTTGAGGCTGATAACATCAGGAGCAGAGAGATGCTGGGGAGCTGTGATGTGGCTGAGGTCAAGGACAAAGTGCTTCTGGCCACTGTTCTTGCCTGGCTAGTTCCTGTGAATAGGCTGGGTAATAGCAGAGGCGTTGGCAGGAGGGTAAAAGGAGGAGGAAGGGAGAATTACCCTCCTGAGATAAGACTGTTGAGTGCCCCAGCTCGGATCCCTTCAAAGCAGGATCCCAATTAAACCATTAAGACTCCTGTTTTGATGCTAGTCAAAGTGACTTTTGTGCTCACTGGAGCTCTCAGCATGGTCAGAGGCAGGTGAAGAGGATGGTTGAGGGGGGTGATTTACCAGCATCAAGGTAGCAGCAGCAGCAGCTCCTTCCCTGGCTTTTTAGGCTCCTTGAACTTTGCTGCTGCAGTTTGCATTTGGAGATGGGGAGGGTGGGAATGTGGCCAAGCTTAGTGCAGGCTCCATCTCCTCTGGGTGACCTGCTGCTCAGTGGCTTTTCCAAGAGGAGCCTTCATTTGTGCTGCTGCGTGGGGAAAGTGCCAGTGTCCTGTGCCCAGCTCGGACCTCAGGGAGCATCTTGGATGTAGCTGGAGGCACGTTGGCGCATCGGGAGCACCTGGAGCGAGCCTGCAGCCATCCCAAGGGATTGCTGACATCTTTGTTTCCTCTCTTGTTAGGGACTTGGGTAAGGTGGAAAAGTGAGACAGCAGGAGGTAAGAGATGAAGAGATTAAGTATGATCAACTCTGGGTTTAAGCAGGAGCCGCTGCAGTTGGAGTTGGTGGAACTGGAGCCTGTCTGCAGGAATGGGGTGGATTGTCCCCCAGGAGCAGGGGTTGCCTGGCTCTGCCCAAGCTCCTTTTCACTGCAGATCATGGGAGATGGGGCTGTCAGCAAAACCCCACCAGCTTTGGTCTGAGCAAGGCAGGGAGTGGAGTAAGGGCAGGGGTGAGTGGTGCTGAGCTCTCTCCTTTCTCCCCTGGGTGTCTCGGTGGTGCTGGAGGGGGCTGGACACAGGCTTGTGGCTTGGCTGGGTTAAGTGAATAGGGGTGAGGGGATGATGGTAGAGCTCAAGGGCAGGTTGTGCTCTTCCAGCTCCTCGTGTTCCATCACCTCTGCACCTGGGCATCCTTCTGCCTCCTTGGAGACTGCCCTTGACAGCAGTTGCTTTCCCAATCCATGTCAGTGCTGGAGCCTTAAACTTGGAGCCGAGCTGTGAGTGCCCTTGAGTGGGAAGGACCTAAAGCGGGGTGTGGGGGGGCTTGGTAAGTGCTGTCCCTGTCTGTCACTTCACCTGATCCCGGTTGTGCCCTTGTCTCCTGGGGCTCAGGAGGTGTGTGGTGGGCTCCTGGGTGCTGGCAGGCACACACACACACGCTCTGCACACAGATCTGCTTACTCATGCAGCGCGCCTGGAGCGTGAAACGGGCTGAAGCCTTCACTTTGCTTTCGGGGTGCTGAGCTACTCAGCACCTCTGTGCCCCAGGGAGCCTGGAGCCCGTGGTGGGTGTGTTTGGGCTGGTGCTGTGTCCCTGCGGCTGCTGGCTCCAGAGGGATCCCGCTGAGGCTGCGTGGCAGGGAATGCTAATGCACAGCGCTGCGGCTCTGCAGGGGTAGGAGCCGGAGCCGTGCGCTGTTGGCATGGGGGTGGCAGGAGATGGGAGAGGGGGATGGAGCCCGTGGGGGGCTGGCTGCCTTCTCCAGAGCATCATTGCTGCTGCTGTGTGGTGCAGTTGCCTGCAGAGCTGCTCTCCTGCAGCCGGAGCAGCGTCTGACCTTGCTGCATCCCGCTGCTTCCCTGCCCTGCCACAGCCTCTTCCCAGAGCCTGCTTTTCTGCCTTGTTTTCCTCAATCCCAAGTCATCTCGGGTCCCTGCGGCTCTGCCAGGCTGGGTGCTAACACCTTGGTCTGTCCTTGCTTGTACTGACAGAGCTCCTCGTTTTCCTCCTCTCTTTAAACTCATCCCTTTGCCCGTAAATCCTCCTCTGCCTCTGTGCTCGTGCAGGGCAATGGCCACCAACCACCTCCTGCGCTGGTTGTTTAACCAGGTGCCCTACACTCAACTGTCTTTGCTTCCTTGCCCAAATCCTCTGCTCTTTTGCTTTCTCTCTCTCCTCTCACTGTGGTTTTCCCATCTCACGATAAGATGCTCAGGCTGGGATGAGTTGTATGGCTCATCCCGCTCCATATGGACTGACTGGGATGGGTCTGGCCTTCCTTGGGGTGCAGGAAAACCCTCAGTAGTGAACACGCTGTGGTTAGATGGTCACAAGCTGAGCTGGTCATACCCTGCCCCATGGGGAGAGCAAACCACGGGGTGTTTTGAGCAGAGATGACTTCCTGGGGCTGGGAGCAGACGGGTCACTGCTGGGGCTGGGTGAACAGCAGGTATTTCTGTTAGAAGTCACTTTTGGCTCCTTCCCATCACTGTGGCTTTCTGGAGGCTCCCATGGCTGTCCAGAGGGAGGCTTGACTTGGGACCCAGCACTGCTGCAAGGCCAGAAGATGCTTCATTAAGTTGCTGAACTGGAGAGCAGAAGAAAGGAGGTTTTGGGGCTCTGACACACTCAAGCCATCTCCATCTTCATCATCTGTGCTGGGGCGTGTGGCTTTTGCTGCTCTATTCTCCTCCTCCTGCAGTCCCGTGAGGTAGGCTGGGTTTCCACCCTGCTTTGGAGGTGGGAGAGGAGTTGACTGTTCATTCTCCTCAGCCTTCAGAAGCAGCTCCTGTCATCTGTGGGTGCTGTGGGTGTGGGGGCACCCATCTGAGCAGCGCTGCGTCTCCCGCAAGCCCCGTTGTGCTGGGTGCTGCCTCCTTCCCACGTGAGCAGCCAGGTCTGGAGCGTGGGAAGTGTGCTGGCAGCACAAGTGTTTGCTTGAGGCCTTTCCCAAAATGCAGCTTCTCTTTCTCTTCTGCTGCTTCACCCATCCCCAGTACTTTCTTTGGGACCTGGATGCTTTTCACCCTGCTTTCCAAGGCTGTGCAAGCATTCCCATGCTCCCTGCTGGAGGTTGGGATAGTTTTGCTCTGGAAAGCAGCTCTTCAGGGTCAGGTTGGGGTTGATCCTTCTGGATAACCCACTGGCTTCATGCAGGGCTTTGCAGGTGAGGATCCTGCCCATGCTGCTCCTCTGAGGAGTGGGTGAGTGCCTCATCCCAGGGTGTTTGAGCAGGGGAAGGGGTTTGCTGGTGCCTGGTTGTGTCTTTTAGCAGCAGGAGTTTCCTGCTCTGGAAAGCAGCTCTTCAGGGTCAGGTTGGGGTTGATCCTTCTGGATAACCCACTGGCTTCATGCAGGGCTTTGCAGGTGAGGATCCTGCCCATGCTGCTCCTCTGAGGAGTGGGTGAGTGCCTCATCCCAGGGTGTTTGAGCAGGGGAAGGGGTTTGCTGGTGCCTGGTTGTGTCTTTTAGCAGCAGGAGTTTCCTGCTGGCGACGTGTGCACCCAGGGTTGGTGTGT
>NW_009941684.1:8957-16289 GCF_000696875.1 Nestor notabilis | reverse complement strand
CCTTTGATCAGGGCTGCTTATCTGGGGACTCTGACTCACCTTCACTCACCAGATGGTGGTGACATTTGAGGTGACTGTCCCAGCGCCTGCTGCTGGCTCCAGGGAGCTGCAGGGAGCAAAGGACCTTGTGGCAACACTTCTGCAGTGTGACCCCAGTCCTCAGCAGGACCACGGGGTGGATCAGTCACAGGATCATGGACTGGTTTGGGTTGGAAGGGACCTTAAGCTCATTCAGTTCCAGCCCACGGGCAGGGACACCTTCCACTAGAGCAGGTTGCTCCAAGCCCCTGTGCCCACCCTGGCCTTGAACCCTGCCAGGGATGGGGCAGCCACAGCTTCTCTGGGCACCCTCTGCCAACGCCTCAGCACCCTCACAGGGAAGAGCTGCCTCAGAGCTCATCTCATCTCCCCTCTGGCAGGTTCAAGCCATTCCCCTTGTTCTGTCCCTACAGGCCCTTGTCCAAAGCCCCTCTCCAGGCCTCCCGGAGCACCTTTAGGCACTGGAGCTGCTCTAAGGTCTCCCTGGAGCCTTCTGTTACTCTAACTGTGGGGCTGAGAGCTGCTATAGGAGCATTGGAGTATCCCACTAAGGAGGAGCAGCTTGTTACCATCTCAACAGGGTCTGCTGGAGCCTCTTTACAAAGCCCTGCGGTATCCTGGTTGATGGTCCAGCGAGAAAGTGCCACTTGGGGTGTGTTTTTGAGCCCATGGGAAAGCAGGATGCAGACGCTGGGGCTATTCATGCCTTCGGGAGGCTGCCCCGGCTGCCCTGTGTCACATTGAGCTGCTTAAACTGTGCATTTTAATTACAGTTTGGGATCAATACGGTGGCCTTGGTAACAGCCTTCTTGCTGCTGCAGAATCTGTTTACTTCAGGTTGGTGACAGCCAAAAGAACTGAGGTGGCCGAGGACATGATGTTCCAGCTCGTCAAAGAGGCCGCGTTGTAATTGGGGTGAGCTGGGAGGTGGGTCCAGCTTCCCTTTGGCTGCCTCCTCTGGACCTGGAGTTCTCTGGCAGGACCTGGCAGAGGAGCTGCCTTGATTCCAGAGCCCTCATTTGGGAGGGGATTGTAGGAACCTGGTTTATCTACAAGGTGTGGGCATAGGGAGTAGCTCCTTTCAGCCTTCTGCCCGGAGACAGGAGGGAGCAGCCTGGAAAGGAGGTTCCTCAGGGCTTTGCCTTGCTCAAGTGCATCTTTTGGTTTCCTCCTCCCTGACCTGGGGTGAGGTTCAAGCTGTGCCTGCTGGTTTGTGCCTCTCCTCCCTTCACCTCCGTGCAGGATGCCCCGAGTGGCACATTCTTGCACCGTGGGGAGAGGCTTGTGTCCAACCTGGAGCGAGACCATCTGGGTGATCCCTGTTCACCTTGGAGCTGTCAGCCTCTTGTGGGCAGCACAGCCCACATCTCCCTGCAGTAACCAACCCCTTCTCCAGACATTCTCCGAGCTCACCCTTCCCACAGGGATATCGCTTCTTAATCCTCCTGCTCCCTTTGAAAGAAAGGGGCTGAACTGAATACACCCTGTTTGCAGGAAGGAGTCAGCTTTGCTCCCACCCGAGGAGTTGGTGTCCAGGAGGGTGATGTTTGTCCATCCCAGTAGTGATTCCTCTGAGTCCTGAGCAGTGAAGAGCCTAAACTGGAGCCTGGGCTTTCTCTCCTGCCTTGCTTATAACCAGACACATCAAAACTGAAGTGCTTTCTAGGGCCGCAAACTGTTGGTGAATGAGAAATGGGCAGCTCTAGGTGACTGTGGACCATGGCTTGGGGGGGTCCGGCAGAGCAGGGGACATGGGGAGGATGTAATTCCAGTTTTCCTATTGCAGGGCTGTGTTTCCTGACTCCCTGGGCTGTGTTGCAAATAGGCTGCTCCTGTTTAGGCACTGGTCCTGTGGACATCTTTCATTAGAGCTGGAACATTGGGATGGAGGGCTGTCTGCTGAGGAGCTGGACCTGTGCCTGGGTGGTGTTTGCTGTGTGGGCCTCTTGAAAGGCCTAAAGATTGGTCTTGCTGTGGTTCTGCAAGTCAGTTCTGGGGGGGGAAAAGGAGGCAAAAGTGGTACCCAGGGTGCCAGGTAGATGGATTCCTGCCCTAAAACACAGGGGCTGCTTCAGTATCAGGCTTGGGGTTTTCGAATTGGGGTTTTCTGTGGCCAAGCCAGACCCATGTGGTGGAGCTGAACAAGCTGTGACAGCTCTTCTGAGTGTCTCGAAGAGCTGTGGTTGTAGAGCAGCTCTCTAAGGAAGTTAAAATCGATGCTAATTCAGGACGATTCCCCATCAGCTCTGACACCACCACATTCCAGTGGGCTTCCAGCTCCAGGGGAGGCCCTCGGCTTGCCCACCAGCCCCCGCCACAGGTCCGGCGCGGGGGCGCGCCTTGTCCTTGCCCAAAAGCCACTGCCAACGATTTACCCCCCACTCCTGCCCCTGTAACACTCCCAGCAAGGTAACCCCAGTTAATAATAATTATCCCATTCCCATGAATCCAGAGGCGGGAAGTCTGGGATGTCTTTAAACCGGGTGTTTTGAAGGTGGGATGTGATGTTTGCCCGCATCAGCCTCGTGGGGTTATCCTGGGAAACAGGATGGGAGTTTGCCACCATTGAGGATCCCAGGTAATCCCAGGGATTGTTTTTTTTCTGTTCCTGTTATGAAGGAGCTATCCCTCTGTGTTAAAGCAGGAGTGAGCCTTTGCCTCAGTTCCTGCAGTCCAAGGACAAGATTCCTTATCTGCTGGCAGGGAGCTTTCCCCAGCTCTGCTGGAGGCAGCACACCTTTGGCCTCAAGGTGTTCCTAAGGCGGGCGTTATTCCCAGTTACTGTTTAACAGCTGGGCACTCAAAATCCCATTTATTTCCCTTAATCCCACCTCCTGTTTGTTTTTCCTATGACTGGCATTTACAGCGATTCCCACGCTGACTGAACTCGTGCTGGGGTTTCCAGCCGTGTTCACATTTGAAATGGGAATGGGCCCATTGCTTTCCTGCTTCTGCTTTTATGCCGAGCTTTGGGATTGGTTTGAAAGTCCCTAATTCTCCTCCTGGACTCGCAGAGGCTTTGTTTTGGGTTGTTTCCCCAGTGCTTTACCCAAGCAGCCCTGTGCCAGTGGAGGATGGAGGCTGCTATCAGGGCTTGGCTGCTTTACATTGCCAGGACATTCAGTGCCCTCGATTTCCTTGTCAGGAGCAGTGTAAAGGTTTCCAGGCCTGAGGTGGCTGAGGTTCCTGCTCAGGGAGGTGTCAGGAAAAGAGCCAGGCAGGTCCCTGCCTCTCCAGGGGGAAAATCCTGCCTGGGAACCCCCGGGGAGCTGGAAGTACAGACCCAAGCAGTGGCTTCCAACCCACAAAGCAGAGCAGCGTCCTCATGTGCAGGGCTGCACCCCCAGAGTGAGCAGCAGGTTATGGAGGGGATCCTGCCCCTGCTCTGGGGAGACCCCCCCTGCAGCCCTGATCCAGCTCTGGGGAAGAGCACAAGAGGGACGTGGAGCTGTTGAGTGAGCTCTTCTCAGGCTCTCACCCCCTGCCTTGTGTTCTGGCTGGGGTATCTGTTGCTGCTGAGCTGATTTGAATTGGTTCTCCTGTGTCCTGTGAGCTTGAATGTGGATTCCTGCAGCCACTTGTCATCCATGTGTGTGTGCCGGCTCCTCTGGAGGGGGGAAAATGGGATTGGTTTAGGAATCACACCACGAAATCCACCTCAAGCCCCTCCCTTTGCTGGTGGTTCGAGGTTGAGGATGGTGAGCGCTCAGGGTGGGAGCCTTGTGAATCGTGATGCTCTGAGCACCTGATTTTCCCTTCAGTCCTTGTGGAATGCTGTGGTCCAGAAATACCCCTCCAGGGCTGGGTAACCTCACAGGGAGAGGAACCTTAAAAACCTGCCTTTGCTGCTTCCCACCCCGAAATCCCTGTGTCCCGTGGGGTCAGGGAGCAGGAGCCGTGTCCCCTGGAGGGCTGGGGGCTGCGGTGGGATCCCTGCCATGTCTCGACACTGTCCTGTGGGAATGGGGTTGGCTTTCCCAGTCTGGCAGCAGGGCGGGGGGGCTGAGGACACCAAGTCCTCTAAACAAAGCCAGTGCCCTGGTCACAGTGGGACTGGGGCCAGCACAGGGCACAGGCCCTGGGAGCCTGCAGGGAGCAGGTTTGGGGTGACTTCAACCCCTCATCCCGAGGGATTCAGTGTGGCAGGAGGCTGTGGGTGGCTTTGGGGAGGTCAGGAAGCCCTTCAGGCCCCAGCTGGTTGTGGAAGCAGAGCCTGGAAGTGCTGGCTCCTCACTGAGGAGGTGGCACAAGCGAAGCTTCTTGTTGACCTAGAAGAGGAGAAAAGCATCATGCTGGTTCTCTTAGTTCCTCCGGTGCTGTGTGGCCCCTGGGCTCTTCCCTCCCGTGCTGCTGCATTGACTGCATGTGATGATTTGCTTCTGCAAATAAGTGAATTAAACCAACTTGGCTTTTAGGAACAGCCAAACTCAGCATGGCAGCACCCAGGTCCCTGGGAGAAACCAGCCAGGAGCTACCTGGGAGGAGCAGGCAATGAACCCTCTGTGTTTGAAGGTACCTGGCTCCAGGTCTGCAGAACTCAGCCTCAAACCCCCTCCACAGTCCAAGCTGGTTTGGCCTATAAAGCATTTCTAATGTGGCTGAACTGCCAGGAATGACAAGGAAAGGATGAACCTAAAAGGCAGGACACGGTGGGAGCTGCCCCAGCAGCGTGGCTGTGCCCTCTTAGTGTGGGTGAGGTGCAGAGCCTGCTTTGGGACCCCATTCCCAGCCCACTCCAGGCCTGGAGTGGCTGTAAGGGCACTTCTCTGACACTGTTGTGGCTCTGCCATCATTCCTGTGGTACCTAATTGAAAATAATCCTCAAAAAGGGGTTTATAAGACAAAGATGGTGGTGGGAAATGGGAGCCTGGAGCTGCTCCCAGTGCCCTTTCCCCCATGGATCCTCATGAACCGGATCAGTGTGTGCGCCTGGGCATTGGGTGCAACTTGGTGGGTGCTTTCCAAAGCCCCCATCACCACCACCTCCTTCCAGACCAGCTCCACCACTGTCCCTGAGGCTGCGGGATGCAGTTTGGGATGAGCAGCACAGCGAAGGAGCTCGAGCATCCTCTCTGGAGCCATGCTGGGAAGGGAGCTGTTTGTGAGAGGGATGTGCCCAGCTCATCCAAGGATAAATCCAGCTGGGCACGTATAGGTACCCTATAGAATAGGGGGGGGGAGCTGACTGGGGCTGGTTGCTCAGCTTTAAGGTGGTTTTGGGCAGTGCAGCCAAGCAAGGTGGTTACTGTGGGTCTTAGGGTCCTCGGTTTGACCCCTTTTCATGGGCTGTGGGGCTCTATCAGCAAGGAGGATGCTCCCTCCCAGACCCAGCACCGGGAGGGGTGGTTTGAGCCCCATTGTTGGGAAGTGTTTCCGCATGGGAATGGGTATGGACACTCCGGGTTTCGCAAGGGGAGAAAATGTACTTCTGGCTTGGCAGACGTGGTGGGGAGTGGGCAGGGAGCAGCGCTGCTGGGTGAGAACTTGGCAGGAGATGTCGAATCCGGGTGTTTTCCTACAGGATCTCTCCCAGAAAAGCTGGAGCTGACACAGGGCTCGCCCCAGGACCCCGGCCCCATCTCCTCCTGGAAGGGGATGCTGATGCTGGCAACCCCCCCAGCCCTGTTCCTCTGCAGAGGGGGGGCTGCTGCTGCCTTTTACCTCCTTGCTCAGGAATTGCTGGGCTGGAAAAATATTTTCCTTGCTCTCAACCCCTCGTGCTCCACCCACTTGGAAAAGCTGCTTCCAGCAGGATAAAAGGTTGGGATGGGTTCGCGATTGGATGGTCCTGGTCCCAGTTCCCCCTCACTGCAGTCGCCTCACCCGCAGCTGGGGATCCCGTTCCTTGATTCCCATGACAAGCTGAAATCCCCCTAATCCCAGGGGATTTTCTCCCTTGCCTTAATGCAGCTCCGGAGCCCAGCACGTGGATGGGAGCACAGTCTGTGGTCACCCACGTTGGTCACTTCACACCCGCATCCTCCCTCATCTTCCTCTTGGCTGCTTGGCAGATGCTCTGTTCGTTTTCCAGGCTTGGAGGGGGGTTGAGGTGTGAAGAATTCCTTGGGTTTGGAAGCTGCTTGCAGTGGTGGATGGTAATTTTAGACAGGGCAGATTGTGCTAAGCTCTGGAGTTCAGCTGAGCCCTGGTAAAGCCACGCTGGGGATTACTGTGGTTAATTCAGCTCTTGGTTTCTTTAGCAGTGATTTTATTCCCCCCACCCCCCTTGGATTCAAATTCCCCCTTTCTAGAACTGCTCTTTCTCCTAAAAAGTGGAGCTTTGGGGCTGGCTCATGGACAGTTCCTGAAGGGGATGATGGTTTCTGCTGTATCGTGGTTGTCTTGATGGTGTGGGTGCAGCAGCTCTCCATTCCCAGCCTCTCCTTCCCATCGCATCCCAAACCAGCTTTGTTCTATGAGGCCATCCAGATAGATACTGTAAACCAGGACAGACCCCCCTGGGCTGGAGCAGTGAAACTCAGGTTACCTGTTGGATTCACCTCTTCCCTGGAAACCTTTCCCTGGGATGGAGACAATTCCTCAGCTAACACTTGAAGCTGGTTTAATGCCAGCAGCTGGTTTATGGGGCATGTTTATGATACCCTTTGCTTTGAGGTGCTGCCAAAGGAAGAGCAGGGTGCAAAGGGTTGGGAATCTTGTGTACTGAAATGAGTGCTCTTTATTTCCCCTTCCCTAGAGGCACCTCTGATCCAGCACCCTGAGGATGCTGGTGCTTCCTAGAGCTGCTTCTGCACCTCTCGGTGCCCTCTGGTTCCTCCTTCTGCACCCAACCACTTGAACCAGTTGCAAAATCAAACTTGCAGACTCCATTTGGCATTCCCATTCCTTCCATTAACGTGTTAGTGGGATTCAAGCTCCCCATAGTCTGGCCCAGAACCCCCCCGTGTGCTGGGCTGCACCCCCAGAGTGTGAGCAGCAGGTTATGGAGGGGATCCTGCCCCTCCATCGTGCTCTGGGGAGACCCCCCCTGCAGCCCTGGTCCAGCTCTGGGGAACAGCACAAGAGGGACATGGAGCTGCTGGAGCGAGGCCAGAGGAGGCCATGGAGAGGCTGCGAGGGCTGGAGCAGCTCTGCTCTGGAGCCAGGCTGAGAGAGCTGGGCTGGGGCAGCTGGAGAAGAGAAGGCTCCTGAAGGAGACACCTTAGAGCAGCTCTAGTGCCTAAAGGTGCTCCAGGAAACCTGGAGAGGGGCTTTGGACAAGGGCCTGTAGGGACAGGACAAGGGGAATGGCTTTAAACTGCCAGCGGGGAGACTGAGAAGAGGTCTGAGGCA
>NW_009941684.1:2710-8763 GCF_000696875.1 Nestor notabilis | reverse complement strand
TTTGCTTCAGAATGGCAGGGATGTCTGCTGGGCAGTCTGCTTTGGGAAGCAGATATCCTGCTGTAATGTATCCAGTACGGAGGAGATGGCTAAAAACCTTTCATCAACATCACCCACAGAAATGCCTGGGATGTTTGGGTGAGATGATGGATTTGAACTGCTGCTCGTCCTTCTTGGAGGGGATGCTGCCGTCGCCCCACATCACCCCATGTGTTCTCCCTGGGCTGAGCAGTGGGTTTCCTGTCCCTCTTCCTCTTCCTGAGCAATACCAACGCTGCTTTAAGCCCATCATCTGGGTTTGTCCAGGAACCAGGGCTCCGTTTGCAGCCCAAAGAGCCACACGAGTGCTGCAGACACCCCAGCCTGTGCAGATCCCTCCTTTCTGGCCCGCATCATCCCAACTAAATAGTTTCATTCTTCTCCCTCAAAGGCTGCTTCCCACATCAAAGCTTTTGGGATGCTTGTGGCAGGGAAAACCCCTCCTGGAGGCCGCTGTGGTCTCTCTCTCTTTCCATCAGCTTGATTTCCTCAGGCCTTCCCGAGCTCTCCCGGCTCCCTGGGGCTGCTTTGTTAATCCCACTCTCTGGAATGACGTCTCACCCCTGGTAAGTGGCAGAGTTAAATCCTGCAGCGACGTGCTTGGAGGGAAGAGGCCACGTTGGGGCGCTTTGTCAGGCTCTCCTGGGGAGCAGCGTGATGGGGAGGGGGACATCAGCCTGGATTCCCTGGTGCTTTTCCCAATTCCCTTTCATCTCCGGCCTCCTTCTCTTGCAGAAGCAGCAAAGAGGCTTTTTGGTGGCTGGTGACAGGGCTTGAGGCAGCAGTTGAGCAGTTTGGGGCTATTTTCCCTCCCTTCTTTTCAGCTTAATGCACTTGAATTTGATGAGCTTGGTGGTAGGTGCCGGAGCCTTGGGTTGCTTCTGGCTTGAGGGACGAGGGAGGGGTGGCTGGTTTGGGGCTTCTCTTACAATGGAAACATCTGTAATGCAGAGGGGCCTGAAAGCCAGGGCAGTGTCAACTGCTCCTCGTTGGAATGTTCTCCCTTGCCCAGTTTTTTTTTCCCCTCCCTGTTTTTTGTGTCCATTTTGGAAGGCTGCAGCATGTTTTTAACCTGTGGGATGCTCCTGGGCCGGAGCCTGGAAGCATCAGGGATGGGAGGTTCTGCTGGGAACACCCCAGCTTTCCTGCTGCTGCAGCTTTGGGCAGGGCTCCATTAGGATCAGTTGGGGCAGGGTCTGGTGGAGCAGGGGCTCTGCCTGCACAGGGCTGGCCTGGAGGCTGCAGAGTGTGTCCTCCTTCCTTGGAGGAGCCTCAGGGAGGCAGAGGTGGGTTAAAAAGGATGTTTGAAGCTTTGCTGGGTGCTCTTTTCATCCTCAGGTGTCAAATGTGCTTTGAACTTCGGGTGACAAATGATCAGGCAGAGGAAGGGGCTTCAGTTTTGGCAGCTGTAGCCACAGATCTGTTCCTTGATGCATTTGGTGATGCTCGTTGCTGTGACTCCAGCAGTCAGGGTGGATTAGAGGGACCCACAGGTCCATGTAGCCTGGAAAGAGGATGTGCCACAAGGAGCACCTACTGATTGAGCACTTCTCTTCCTTTGCCTCTCGCAGCAAATCCAGTTTGCAGATGACATGCAGGAGTTCTCCAAGTTCCCAACCAAGACGGGCCGTCGCTCCCTGTCCCGCTCCATCTCCCAGTCTTCCACTGACAGCTACAGCTCTGGTAGGTGCCAGGCTCCTGCTCCGTGTTGGTCCTCTCCCAAATCCAGTGTTGGTGCTGCTCACCCTGTGTCAGGAAGCTCTGTGCTGTTGGCTTGTACTGGGATGTGAGGGGATGATCCTGAAGCTCAGGCATTGGTTACCAGGTGATTACAAGGCCAAGTTGGACGGGGCTTGGAGCAAGCTGGTCTAGTGGAAGGTTGGAACTGGACGAGCTTTAAGGTCCCTTCCAACCTAAACCATTCCATGATTCTCTGACAACTCTCTTACCTCTGGGTTGTTTTAGAGAACCAGAGTGCAAAATTCCACCTGGACATTTGGGAGATGTGGAGTTTGAGCCATGAGTGTGTGTGTGTGTGTGTGTGTGTGTGTGTGTGTGTGAAAGCTGGGAAGTGAAAGAGCAGAAACATGGAGGGTAGGAGGTTGCTGAGACCTGGGGTAACACTGTTCCTCTCCTGGCTTTAGCTGCCTCCTACACGGACAGCTCTGATGATGAAGTGTCCCCCCGAGAGAAGCAACAAACCAACTCCAAAGGCAGCAGCAACTTCTGTGTGAAGAACATCAAACAGGCAGAGTTTGGGCGCCGGGAGATCGAGATCGCTGAGCAAGGTACAAGTGGAGCAGGGAGGTTTTGGGTGCTGTGCTCTCTGGGGAGCAGGGGCTGAGCCATGGCCATTCCCACAACTCCTGCTACAGCCCCAGCTCTCCTGCCTTCCCCCTGCCATCAGCAGATATGTGGGGAAGAGCCGGATGGAACAACATGAGTGATGGGTGGCATCTATTTCCTAACAGCAGCAGAGCTCTTGCAGGGCTTAATGTTCTGGTGGCTTTGGATGAGAAACCTCGAAGGGCAGAGATCTTGCAACACCTTCTGAGACATGAAAACCAACAGTCCCAAGCCCTTCCCCTGGGGCTTGTGGGAAGCTGAGTTACCATTTCCAGTGGGGGATTGGGTAACTTGGCTGTCGGCTGCTTTTAGACACAAGCTGCCAAAGCCATAGAAGGGGAAGATAATCCAGGAACATTTAGAGCAGCTCTTCTGAGAAGAGAAGGCTCCTGAAGGGGGCACCTTAGAGCAGCTCCAGTGCATAAAGGGGCTCCAGGAAACCTGGAGAGGGGCTTTGGACAAGGGATGGAGGGACAGGCCAAGGGGAATGGCTTGAACCTGCCAGAGGGGAGACTGAGATGATCTCTGAGGCAGAAGCTCTTCCCTGGGAGGGTGCTGAGGCGCTGGCAGAGGGTGCCCAGAGGAGCTGTGGCTGCTCCATCCCTGGCAGTGTTCAAGGCCAGGTTGGACACAGGGGCTTGGAGCAACCTGCTCTAGTGGAAGGTGTCCCTGCCCATGGCAGGGGTTGGAGCTGGATGAGCTTTAAGGTCCCTTCCAACCCAAAGCATTCTGTGTGCCAACACTGTTCTCATCATCTTCTTCAGGTGCTTCTCCTTGGTGCTGTCCTGCCGCAGGGCTGGTGACTGTCCTTGGCAGTGCCTGTGCCAGACCTCTCTCATTATGTGGTTAAGTGACAAATGACACTGGTGGTTTGGTCCCGGTTTGGACAAAGGGGCCAGGCCAGGGCTGAGGAGCTTTATTCCTGGCTCTATAACAACGAGAGCAAAAGCCGTGGGGTGGAGGTAGCTTTGAGCCCCCAGGGAGAGCAGCAGGTCTGGACTAAGCCCCATTAACCCCTCTCTTCCTCTTGCAGACATGTCTGCTCTGATCTCCCTCAGGAAACGAGCTCAAGGGGAGAAGCCTTTGGCTGGAGCCAAAATCGTCGGCTGCACCCACATTACAGCCCAGACTGCGGTGAGTGGCTGCTGCTTTGGGGTGGGGGAGCCCAGCTTTTTCCCAGGGAAGAAAGTCCCTTGAAGCTTCCCAGCCTTGCGGAATCCGAGGTGGCACCTTCACTTCTCTGGAAGCGCCCTGGGCAGGTTCTGCTGCCGCCGTGTCCTCAGGGGGATGTTTGCTGGAGCCCGTCTCTGCTGGGTTCCTCGTGTCATGGGGCTGTTCCTGGGGTGCTGTGCCCATCTCTGCTCCCTCAGGCCTGCTGCTCACCCCCCTGTCCTGCAGGTGCTGATCGAGACGCTGTGTGCCCTGGGGGCCCAGTGCCGCTGGTCTGCCTGTAACATCTATTCCACCCAGAATGAAGTGGCGGCTGCCTTGGCAGAAGCTGGTGAGTGCAGCAGAGCCTGGTGGTGCAGAACCCTTCCAGCTCCTCGTGGCCCTGCAGCCATGGCCCTGATGGCTGCTCTCAGGGCTGGTTTGGCCCAAATATCTCTCAGGGGAAGGTGAAACAGGTCTGAGGCTGGGGTGGGCTGTGGTTTGAGCTCTGCGTGGCCCCTTGGCTCTGCTGTCTGTGGCTTGCTTGAGTTGGCCAAGCAGGAGAGAGCTCTGCCAAACTCTTCTGGTGCCAAGGATGCTCCTCTTCTTCTAGGTGTTGCTGTGTTTGCCTGGAAGGGGGAGTCGGAGGATGACTTCTGGTGGTGCATTGACCGCTGTGTTAACATAGATGGCTGGCAGGCCAACATGGTAATGAGCCTCCTCCCAGCCCTTCCTCTCCCTCTGTGGAGCGGTCACTGGGTGCTCCGCACCCTTCCCTCGCTGGGGCTGTTCCTGGGCTTTGCAAAGGCTTCGAAGCCCCGTCAAAGTGGGGGTCCTGGAGAATGGCAGCCAGAGCTGGGGGTTGCAGGAGCTGCAGAGGTGATGTCCCACAGCCCAGTGGTGTGGAAGAAGAGCTGAGAAACCACAGGACCTCTTCCGCCCCTCCATGGTCTGCCCTATGGGAGCTGCCCCAAATGCTCCTCCCAAAAAGAGGGGGGGTCTGTGCAGGAGCTGTTTCCCTTGCTGGAAGCAGATGACACCTCAGTGCATGGGCCATGACCACTAACAGTGCAGTAGCACATGTCAGTGGGCTGAGACAGCTCCTGCAGCCTTTCCTCTTGACTCTTTGCTTCCAGGGCATGAATGTTGTGACATCCTTCTGCTCTCAGCCTGTTTAGTTAGTGCTGCCCCTGGGCATGTTTCCAGGCTGCAGAGCAATAGCAGAGGCAGAAAACCTTGTTTAGGATCCATCAGCTCCTCACAGGGGGTAAGAAATCCTCTTGGCTTTGTAGGACACCCCAAGTTGTTGGCAACTAGGGGAACCCAGGAGTCCTGGCCCCAGTTCACTGCCCCCCAGCCTGAAGATGTTCTCCATCTCTTTTTCCCTGTCCTGTCTCCAGTAAGTGTGTTTCCCCGTGGAAGCCCTGACTGCTCCATGTTCTTCTCTAGATTCTGGATGATGGTGGGGACCTGACCCATTGGGTTTATAAGAAATACCCCAGTGTCTTCAAGAAGATCCGAGGGATCGTGGAGGAGAGCGTGACCGGCGTGCACAGGTAGGAGCTTTGGGAAGGATCCTCTGGAGATGGCTTCTTGGGTTGCTGCTGTCTGCTCTGACCTGCTCTGCCCTCTTCCAGGCTGTACCAGCTCTCCAAGGCTGGGAAGTTGTGTGTCCCAGCCATGAATGTGAATGACTCTGTCACCAAGCAGAAGTTTGATAACCTGTACTGCTGCCGGGAATCCATCCTGGACGGGTGAGTCCAGCCCTTCTCCCCATCCCTGCTCTCACTCACACACTTGGACTTGGCTCTGGCTCCCCTCGAGCACAGATGTGGCTCTTTGCTGCTTCGGTCTTGCTATTTGCTTGCAGGACGTGGGGTTGGGGGCTTGTGCCAGCAGCGGTGTGCGCTTGACTAATGCCAACACAGGTCTCTCTCTGTCCCCCAGCCTGAAGAGGACCACGGATGTGATGTTTGGAGGGAAGCAAGTGGTGGTTTGTGGTTATGGGGAGGTGAGTTTTGTAAGCAGCAGCCAGGGCTGTGAGTCAGCCTTTCCCTCAGCTCAGCAGCCTGCTGCTTCCCTCTGCAAAGGCCACTTGCCCTTGATATAAGAGTAGATCAAACCTGGTGAGCAGTTACCAGGGAAATCTTGCTTAGACCCTGCTGGGAGCCTGGAGAACAAGGCTCACATTGCCCACTTTGCCTGCAGTTACTGGGAACACTGGCCTGGAATTCTAAGTACCCATGGGTGCTCCCAGTCTCTGGACTGAGTTGAGCATCCAGCCTGGCTGTCACTGAGCCTGGGACACAGGGAGTGGAGGGGTCAGGCTGCAGGTCACTGGGAATAATACTCTGGCAGAGGGGAATTGTATCCTGATCTTGTAAGTGATGCTGCCCTGGAAGAGTGTGGAGCCGGGAGCTGCCACCTTCCCTCCATCCATGTACTGTGAGGGGGTGTTTATCAACTTCCTGTGCTGCACAGGGCCTGCCAGGAGCTGCAAATGCTCTTCCCAGCAGGAA
>NW_009941684.1:0-2631 GCF_000696875.1 Nestor notabilis | reverse complement strand
GCTCCAGCCATGAGCTGTGCTGGGAGCTGTAGTCTCCAGGGCCTGTCCCCACTTCTACTGGACATCTTCAGAACCAGGGAGTGCTTCCACCCTCCCCAGTGTCCCCTCTGGATGTGCGTTGCAGCACCAGTTTGCTCTGCCTGGCTCTTGTCAGTAGACCTGAGATTGGAGCTGGGTGATAAGTGGGGGTGCCTCGAGATGTTTCTTGCTGGTCAGAAGATGTGCAGGTTAACCTGGTGGTAGCATGGGTTAAGAGCCAGATTTCAGCTTAGTTTTGTAGTGAAGAGAAGGAAAGAGGCAGATTTGCTGTCACAGGAGCTCTGCTCTCCCCGTGGTGAGCATGGGATGGAGGATCCATCCCCCATCAGTGCAGGAGGGGTCTGAACGCCACAGGAACCCTTTGGCTGGGGAAGTGTGTGCTGGTCCTGCCTGGCTTTGATCTGCTCTTGGAGGAGGGCTCAGAGGGGCTTCTATGATGCTGGGGCTCCCCAGGCTTTGAGCATGTTGCTTTGGGGAAGCTCCTGCCCCTGCTGCAGGGCTGGTGGCCTCGGAGCGGGAGCGGAGGTGCCGCTCCCCAGGTACATCCCTGAGCTGCTCCTGGTGTGCGGCACGTGGTCGGGATGGGCTTTTCCCAGCCTGGGGTGCCCTGGGGCTGGTGCCATGTTCTGCTCCACGCTGAAGCTCTGCCTTGCAGGTGGGCAAAGGCTGCTGTGCTGCTCTGAAAGCCCTGGGAGCCATCGTCTACGTCACGGAGATCGACCCCATCTGTGCGCTCCAGGCCTGGTAAGATGTTCCGTGCTGCTGGTGAGCATCTCCCCAGCTGCTCTCTGCCCCCACTCAAAGCCTGGTGGAGGCTGAGGCAGAGCCAGGAGGATCTGTGGCTCCATCTCAGGGAATAGACATGTTGTGTTCAAGGCCAGGTTGGACACAGGGGCTTGGAGCAACCTGCTCTAGTGGAAGGTGTCCGTGCCCGGGGCAGCTGGATGAGCTTTGAGGTCCTTTCCAACCCATTCCATGATTCCACGCATCCAGCATCCCTGGAGGCGTGGAAGAGTGGCCTGGCTGCTGTGTGAGCAGAGGGGGATCAGGCTTCTCCTCCTCATCGTGGTCCCTCTCCCCCTTTTTTGCCAGCATGGATGGATTTCGGGTGGTGAAGCTGAGTGAAGTGATCCGTCAGGTGGATGTTGTCATCACCTGCACAGGTAGGGAAGGGGAAGGTGGTGGGGGAGCCTTGGAGCATGCTGAGGAGGAGCAGACGTTCCCAAGTGGGGATGGAGGACACCTCACTGTCATATGCTGCTTAGAGCACAATAGCTCTGCTCTGGCAAGAGCTTCTCCTCCCATCCCTCCCCAGTCTGCTCTTTGGCCACAGTCCTCCTCGGCACCTGGGAGGAGCAGCACCACAGCTATGTGTCCCATGGGTGTTTTGGGGTCTCCTGATTAATTCATGGGACCAAAGATCAGCACTGACCCCATGGATTTCTCTGAGGGCTTTCACCCTGGTGGAAGTTCATCTGCTGTTGCCCCGAGCTGAGCTTCTCCGACTCGAGTGCATGGAAGGAGAAGTCCAAGGGTTGATATTCCCCAGCCTTGGCTTCATCTGTGCCCTCTCTTCCTGCAGGAAACAAGAACGTTGTGACCAGGGAGCACCTGGATCGGATGAAGAACAGTTGCATTGTGTGCAACATGGGCCACTCCAACACAGAGATCGACGTGGTGAGTCTGCCTCCAACCCCCACTGCACCCACCCCACTGTCCCCCCACCCTGACCCCAGCCTCTCCTCCTGCTCTTGCAGACCAGCCTCCGGACCCCAGAGCTCACCTGGGAGCGGGTCCGTTCCCAAGTGGATCATGTCATCTGGCCGGATGGGAAGCGGGTGGTGCTGCTGGCTGAGGTGTGCTGAGAGCTGCGCCACGACGTTGCTCTGGGTCTCCATGAGGGAACCACGGCGTGCCACAGGGATTTAACCGGGTGGAAAGGTGCCAGGAGGAGGCTCAGAGCTCAGGAAAGGGTCTCTTGACTTATTTTTGCCTCCTTTTCTTGAGGCATGGGAGGTACCACATGTCCCCCAAGGTGCCATCTGGCTCTGTTCTTCCTGGAGCCATCCCTATGGGCCAACTGCCATCTGCTTCTGGCTCTGGCAGGGTTTCCCACGCAGCAAACTGGCTGGGTGTTTCCTCTTCCCACTGGAGCTCTTGTGGCAGTTGGAGGGACTGGTCCTTTCTAGGACCACAAAATCTCCCTGCTTAAAGCTAAGGGTTAGGGTGGAAACTGAGATGGAGTTTGAATGCTCTGATCACGCCGGTGGCCCTGGAATCACTGTGCTGTGGTTGCCCCCTGGCTCAGGAAGGGGGTAAAGGTGAATCTTGTCTTGAGACTCGGTTTGGTTTGGCTTTGGAGGCAAGTTCAGCTCTTGGCAAACTCTTCCTGTTGTCTCCTAGGGCCGGCTTCTCAACCTGAGCTGCTCCACGGTTCCCACCTTCGTGCTTTCCATCACGGCCACCACTCAGGTCTGTACCTGCAGGGCCTGAGGGGTGGAGGGTGCTCTGGGGCCTGGTATGAGCCTTGGGGTGGGGGTGGTTTGGGAGAAGCTGGGAACATGCAGCTGGATGGGTCCTTGGGATGGCACC
>NW_009941683.1:700-1718 GCF_000696875.1 Nestor notabilis | reverse complement strand
GGAAGGGGCTGATGCGAAGCAGGAGCCCCCCCAGCAGCAGCACACATGGCCCCTGGCTCTGCACAACAGCTTCAGCAGGTGATGGTGGCTCCTGGTCCCCAGCACTTCACCCACCCGCGGTGTCCTCCGCGCCAGACGGCCACGTGGACATCGATCCTGGCACCTCTCGGCTGTGCCGGGGGCTGTTTGGCCACCCCCCGGCTTTTTTGCCAGCGCTGTGTCACCACAGTGACAGCCACCAGCTCCGCTCGGCTCAGGCCACCAGGTTCAAAGATCACCCTGAGATGGGCTGTGGCGCAGGGCTGAGCCAGCAGGGCCAGCGTGGCAACCAGAGCCACGGCCTGATTGCCACCTGGAGCTGGACTTGGAGCTGCACTGAGGTGGGGACGGGGGCAGGCAGCAGGGATCTGGGATGCAGCAGCCCTCGCGCCGGGGATGAGCGGGATGGGTGGCACTGCCATGGAGCGCTGGCACCGCAGCTCCAGGCGCTCCCCAGTGTGAGCTGAGCTCCTCGGAGCACTGAGCTGAGCAGTGGCACTGTTGTCTCCTGGTTTCCAGCCTCTCCAACGTGTGCAGGGGGGTCCCCTGCTCACAGGGCAGGTCACAGCCCTGTGCACCCATGCTGGGTGCTCAGGGATGCTGCCCGCCGGGGATGGGGGCCACGCAAGGCTTCAGGCTGTCTGAATTCGCTCAGTGACACAAAACACCTTGAAGCAGGATGAGAGTGAGGTGTGGGCAACACCACCGGCCCGGCCAGTCCAGCAGAGACCTGCCCTGGGCTCCCTGCTGAGCTGGCTCCAGTGCACCAGGCACCCACAGCCCCAGGGCAGGACAGACACCCAGTGTGAGCTGGGAGCCCCCAAATCCCCCAGGAGAAAGGAACATTGGGTTGGGGATGGGCCTGTGCCTATGGTGGCACTTGCCTCCTGGAGGGTTCTCCAGGGCAGGGTGATCCTCAGCTCCCCATCATGTTCGGTCCCAGCACTATTGCTCTACTCCCTTTGTTCCAAGCTTCTGG
>NW_009941683.1:0-604 GCF_000696875.1 Nestor notabilis | reverse complement strand
TGCTAAGAGACTGCAGATAGGTGTAGCCCTGCCTTACAAGTGAAGTGGGAGAAGTAGAAAGACCGGGATTTCCTCAGATTAGGAGGATTTTCTCTCCCAAACCTGGTATTGCACAATTTCCGGCGGGGGATTTTAGGTGTTCTCTGGGAGATCCTATGGCAATAAATGGACAGCCAAGGGCTGATCCCAGTGGGGATGTTGGTGCAGCAGCACCCACCAAGCTTGGTGTCCTCAGGTGGTTGGGACTGGGCCACTCGCAGGGTCACCCTTGGCACCAGGGCCACTGTGACGGTCTTGCAGGCAGGACCAGAACTCAAACACCCCTCTGGCACTGATGCTGTGCCACCCCAGCCTCCGCATCCCAGAAGTGGGAACACCACCAGGCTCCTGGGGTGACCCTTCAGGGGCTGGGACCCAAATGCTGGCCCTGGGGGACATGGTTGAGCACTGGGGACAGGGATAGGGATGGGAGCTGCTCCGGAAGATGATGGCTCTGCCACCCACACCTCCTGCTGCCAGGAATCCATCACAGCCCGGAGGTGAGCAAGCGTGAGCACACCCGAAACCAGACAGCCCTGCCAGGCTGGGCCCGCAACACGGGCCT
>NW_009941682.1:301-622 GCF_000696875.1 Nestor notabilis | reverse complement strand
GGCACCCAAAGGTGCATTTAAGACACCCAGGGGTGGGTTTAGGACCCCAGGAGCACCCAAGGCTGAGTTTGAGCACCCAAAAGTACCCAGGAGCACCCGAGGTTTTCACTTGAGCACCCGAGGGTGGGTTCAGGAACCCAGGAGCACCCAAGGGTGCATGTGGAAGGAGCACCCGAAGGTTCACAGGACCACCCGAGCTGCGTTTGGGAACCTAAAGGTGCACTTAGGTGCCCGGGAGCACCCAAGGGTCCACAGGAGCACCCAAGGGTCCATAGGAACACCCAAGGGTGCATTTGGGCACCCAGGAGCAGCCAAGGCAGG
>NW_009941682.1:0-208 GCF_000696875.1 Nestor notabilis | reverse complement strand
GCTGGGTTCGAGGTGGGTTTGGGAACCCAAAGGTGCATTTAGGTGCCCAGGAGCACCCAAGGGTCCAAAGGAGCACCCAAGGGTCCAAAGGAGCACCCAAGGTTGGGTTGGAACACCCAAGGATACATAGGAACACCCAGGAGCACCCAAGGCGGGGTTAGAGCACCCAAGGGTCCGCAGGAGCACCCAAGGGTGCATTTGGGCACCC
>NW_009941681.1:0-10790 GCF_000696875.1 Nestor notabilis | reverse complement strand
CATCCAGTCAGTTCTTTATCCACCGAGTGGTTCATCTGTCAAATTGATGTCTCTCCAAATTTAGAGGCAAGGATGTTGTGTGGGACAGTGTTGAACGCTTTGCACAAGTCCAGGTAGATGATGTCAACTGTTCTGCCCTTGTCGATCAGTTCTGTAGCCCCATCATAGAAAGGCACCAGATTGGTCAGGCTGGATTTCCCCTTAGTGAAGCCATGTTGGCTGTCATCAATCACCTCATTGTTTTTCATGTGCCTTAGCATGATTTCCAGGAGAATCTGCTCCAAGATCTTGTCAGGCACAGAGGTGAGACTGACTGGTCTGTAGTTCTCCAGGTCTTCCACCTTCCCCTTCTTGAAATGGGGGTTATGTTACCCTTCTTCCAGTCATCAGGAACTTCACATGACTGCCATGACTCTATCCCTATATCTTTCTATGTCTATGTCTATGCCTATGCCTATGCCTATGTCTATGTCTATGTCTAAGTCTAAGTCTATGTCTATGTCTATGTCTATGTCTATGTCTATGTCTATATCTATGTCTATCTATCTTTAGACTAGTTTTCACTTAAGTATAACTTTGACTAAAATTTCTAAGGATTTCCAGTTATTTTGACAAAAAACTACTTTTAGGGAAACCATATTACCATTTCAGTTCACCTTCCATTTACTAATACCTCCTAATACTTTTTCAGATATTCTTTTTTCAAAATCTTTCTTGAAGCTCTAATGCCTACTATGTGGTTTACTTTGAAGCTCAAATCATGGCTCTTTAATTTTCCCCTGTCTGCTACAGGAAAAAATTCTGTACGAAAAATGTGTCACTTGAGTTTCAGCATATGCCAAAAGAAAAAAATAGAAGACAAACAATTTTCAAAATGAATATGGAAGGCACAAGATTATTCTTATGCCTAAGGATGTTAGCTGGGGAACTAAAATTAGAGGCCACTTCTAGCTGAGAATAGCAAATGGGTAAAAATTTTACTTACCGGTAATTTTCTACGGAATTTTGAATGAATTACAGAAAAGTAACAAAATCAGCAGAAGAGATATAGTTAATCTGTTGAGTATATTCAACAGCTACTCCACCTGGGCAGGATTCAATGGGCAATACATGATCATCCCAGTAAAACAGACATGAAGAACTTATAAATTCTCAAACTCCACTGATAAGGGAAGTGCTCAACTCCCAGTCTTCAGTCTAGAGTAGACAGAAAAAT
This sequence comes from Nestor notabilis, assembly GCF_000696875.1. Classification (NCBI taxonomy): domain Eukaryota; kingdom Metazoa; phylum Chordata; class Aves; order Psittaciformes; family Psittacidae; genus Nestor; species Nestor notabilis. The sequence goes on along the minus strand of NW_009941681.1, from coordinate 9,574 downwards.
AAAGAAGATACGTATACAGGTCCGAGCTATCTATGTATTTACTAGAATTAGGAAAAAAAAAAATCCCAAAGAAAAAGCTCTGTAAGTTGTCCCATCCACATCACTGAAACCTAGATAATAAATCTTGTTGCAGAAGCGTACAGTTCCAAACACCATTTCTCAGACCTTGCCAGAAAGTAAAGCTAAACTGCCCATTTACAGCAAAGCATAGGAAGTACTGATTTCTCCTAGTTAAAATAAGTCCAGCTTTCAGCTAAACACACTGATAGAATAACAGAGTAACATAACATGAAATATAGTATATCATGGTGTGGTGTGGTGCTGTGTGGTGTGGTGTGTAGTGTATAGTAGAACAGAATAGAATGGTCACAAAACAAAAACACTGGAAAAAAAAGTTTCACTCCAAAAACATTTAAGAACCAGCGGTCTGAAATCCTTGATGCTGGAGAAATTACAGTAGTACCAAAAGATATGTTTATTTTTTCTTCCTTTCTTTCCTCTCAAAATTGTTCTTTAAACAGTTGACATTTCTCCTCAAAAGCATTAACTGTCTCTAGACAGGTGGTGTCATTCCAACTGCTGCTAATATTATTAATGGAGACTACTGGCTCCTTTCCCTAGGGAATTCTAATTGATAAAAAATTATTAGTCCTATCATCTAATTGAGGTTTCTTCTTTTGAAACGTGTCTACTCCTTTCACATATGTCTGCTCCTTAGGACTATTCCAAGCACAATAATAACAAAATGCATTTCTTACTTTCAAAATAAAACATTATTCCCACAGACAGTATCTAAAAGGTGCTATTTTACTGTTATGTGCAATTGTACCTTCTGCTTGAACTGGTGTGACAGTTTTACAAGAAGAACTCAAAAGCTGACACTAGTAATACATAACTTAAATATACAAAAAAAAATTTCTATGCGGCAATGATTCCCTGCTGATTTTATTTTTTTTCAGTGTACCAACTCTTGCAATTTCATCATACTTTTCACAGCATATGGTGTTTTGCTTAAACCAACAACTACCTGTGTCAGGGAATTGCATAAAAATCTCAGCTTTCATTAAAAAGTAGACTTCTGGGCCTCATGGCTCTGAAGAAATTCTTGGTAATATCCTGTGCTCCAGGAAGACTCAGAAATCAGAGGACAGAGAAATAGAACACAGCAAACATTATTTTTTAAATCACTATGTGCTTCTGTAAGTGTGGGTATTTGAATGGGTTAGTCTAGATTATAAAAAAAAAAGTGAAAAATATAGCTGTCAGGTTTTGGTTGTTTGGGGGATTTTTATTTATAGTAGATTTATGATTGGGAATAAGTGCAATTCCAAATGTTTTTCTGGAGAGAGACAGAGGTGAAAAACTGAGAAGTGGATTCTCCCCGATTGCCATCCAGATTTCCAAGATGTTAGGAAAAGTGAATTTTCTGTGCGGCACGACTCTGGATTCACATTAGAACGTGCCTAGAATTCACCTAGGACATCAGTGGAGTTGTGAGTATGGGTTTTGAAGAGCTGTGGTTTAATATTTAAATAAATGTTTAAACATTCATGTCCTTCCCTCAGCTGACAGACCCATCTTGGATGACACTCGTTACAGATCTGTAGCTTCTCTGAGACTGCTCTGTGACTGCTGCATGAGGGTAACACTTTGCACTTTAATGGTAGATTTCATCTCAAAGCAATTTGCAAGTGCACAATAATTAGCTGAGCCTCTCAACACACCTCTGCAGGGGGTACTGTGCTATTATGTCCATTTAATGGATGTTAAAAATGAAATATGTCATGTTAACTCCTAATGTCAAACAGAACAGGCACGGCTGCAGCAGAAGACATAGACACACCAACAGGGACACTTATTCCAAGCATTATCATCTCCAACAATTTATAATTTCTAGTATGGCTTGAAACCAGAGTAATTTCTAGAAATTCACCCTGTGCCTGCTGTCCTATTGGTGTGGATGGAAAGCTTTTGTGTAACAAAGATGGTAGTGTAATGATCAGCCTCTGCAGTGGGACAGTAAAGGCTTTATTTTGTGCACTTACCAGCATAAGCGAGCTCAGCTTACTAGGAGCCACTTTCCTTCATGAGTAGCACAATGTACAGCAGGAGCAGTTGCTTTGCCACCAGCATTTTCATTTCAGGTTATCTACTTTACTGCATTCCTAGGTTGTTTCAGAATTTTCCTGCAAATGTTCTAGCCTAAGGCAAACATCTAGATACTGCTACTGACATTCATCGAGGAGGAAGCCTTGTTATTTATGCTTATGGCTTGGATGCTCTGCAGTTGGGCAAGTACCTTGTGAAGCCAACGCTGCTCAGCTGAACAAGCACAGCAGGGAACACCAAGGATCTCAGGATCACCCCAAGAAAAAGAGCCAGAAGCAATGATAGCAAGTTTATGTCATGTGCAAAAACATGCAGAAGACACATAGTAGACCAGGACGCTGTAAAACTAATTGAGTTGTCCACTTCCCTGAATAAGGTCAAGGAAGAAAACATAGCTAAAGAGATGAGGACACAGACCAGAAGATGCCAAAAATGTTGCTGACATCTCAATGACATCTGCTGGGACTGTAAAGAACGAAGTCTGAGGATGAACATATGGTAGAGGAGAAATGACTGACTTTGTTCATTAAAAAAACCACCAAGAATGATGGATTTCAAGGTTTACTGCAATTAGTACCCTTTCAGTCTACATGAATTGCTCATTGCAGTAATAAATTCAGGAACTGCTGCTTCTAGTCTGCCCTTTTCACAGGCAAGAGACATGGAAACAGCACAAGCTTAAGGCAAAACCTGAAATATTACTTTTTACATATTAGGGTGTATTGTAGTGTAACAAGCCCAGACTTCTCTCACTGCTGTCTCTTTTCCTTCTTCCTCTTCCAGATATTACCAGAATACCCTCACTGGTAAGTCAGACCTTTTGTTAGCTCCAAAAAATGTGCATTCTTGGTGACAAAGGGTCTTGAGAGGATTATGTGATGGGGCTATGGAGTTTCACAGTTAAGCACATATGATCTCTTTTCCCACAAATCCTCTCCAGATTTTCCTGACATGATGGTTTCTTTTAAAAACCTTCTTAAAAGCTATTATGATCTTATTAAAAATACAGCCAAGGACAAACTGTAAGGACAATAGGATATTCAGGAAAAAATAGTCAATATACACTAAATCTTCATCTGAACTGTTTTCACTGGCGTAGGTATGCTGCATCATTGCCTTTTGACCACTTGCATTATCAGTGAGTCTTTTCTTTGGTGCAGACTCTGAAAGGACATTGTTACACTCTTTTTAAATTACTATGACTAGAAGGGGAAAAAAATCCAGAAGCTATGTAACATTCTTTTTCTTCTCTTTTTAAATTATTTAATTTCTGAAAGTGAAAAACCTATGTAGCAATCAGACAAGAACTCAGCAACCCATTAAATACCATTAGTCTTTCATCTTCCAAGCCAGTCTTTAATAGTACCATCTGAGAGAGTAAAGATAGAAACAACCAGGTTCTTTCTCTGCCTAGCACAGGATTATTCCCTAGACAGCACCTTGCAGTGCTTTTTTTCAGTCTAATGTTGATTGTATAATGTAAAGGGGTTTTCACCACTTCTTTGAGACAATTATCACTAGAAAAACATCTCCTCTATGAATTCTTCTTGATCTACATCCTAAATAAGTTTCAGCAGTTTCATTACATCCTTTGTGATTTTTTTTCTCGTACAATCCTTCCCAATAGCCATCGTTTCTCATCAGAAAGTTTATTTGGCAAAAGATTGATAAAAAAAAAATTTACTGCTACAATGATACTTCATGGTTTATTTATTTCATTCAAAACCTGAGTGATAATGCACTAATTCTCCAAGTCCAGTAATGAAAAATTGGAGCAAGATGTTGAAATAGAAAAAGCAAATATTAGTACACAAGCAAAGCATGAAAACATTTGTCATGTTCAATTAGTAGTTTACGTGCTGGCATCTGAGTGTATTAACCTTTGTTTTCATTAATCTGATATGAAATAAGAAATGATTTCAAGGTCGTATCTTATTAGGACAATCAAATGCTAAAATTCTGTGATATTAACGTAATGTGATAGAAAATGTCTAATACCATAAGCAGTTGCTAATAAGTTACAATGGGTCATGTAGATAAGGTCTATATTTTTTTCACATACTTTGCTAAACTATTTTGATTCCTTTTTTGCAAAGGGAATGGAAGGTGGAGAAGGGACAAGAACTCAGGAGTTGCTGAATGCTCTGTATGCCTTTGAATGTCCTTTCTTGTGAATTTCATGAATACCAGGTATTCCTTGGTCCAAATTCCACCATATTTAATGGGAGCTCTTCTGCAGTTGTCTTATTCTCTTCAGTTCAGATCACTTGAATCCCTCCCTCATTATCTGCATTTTTATTTGGAAAAGATGCCTGTCAAATGTAAAAGTATAATTTACATTTTGTGTTTGGGGTTTTTTGGGGGTATTTTTGGTGATAGTCCATCTAATTCCTGACAGAGAATATTGACAAAAGTTCCGTAAAATTAGAGATAAATGGTAGTTGTCCATGCTTGAGGCATGTAATGAAAGAATTTATTACTTTGTGCTTATACTTCACAGTCAGAAGGTAGCCTGCAATGAAGTTTTTCCTCATGAGCTTTGAGGTGACCATCTGGTCCACTAATCAGAATGTTTAAGTCTTTTCTTCTGTACTCCTCTAAAATCTTATCCTAAATATTTAATATAATGTAAAATTTGTAATTTAGAGATTTTACTTGGTCTACATCTCTGAAGGGCTATGTCTCCGTCAGTCTATTGTCCCAGCAGCTGCAATATCCCACAGCTATTAGGGACATCTTCAGCTGTTTCCCAAACGAAAAAGCTCCTGATCCAGCTGATGAAAATAACAGCTTCAAAGGCAAGTGCAACATGGTAAAGAGAAGGTGATTTTGGCTCTCAGCACAAGCTGAGTCTTTGTCGCATTCCCAGGCATTAATCTTCATCCTGCAAGAGGAATCTCTCCTGAAGAAGAAAAAGAACTAAAATTTCCAATGAAGTTTTGAGGCTGCTGAAGACCAAGGATGGCAGCTGAGTCCTTACAAACCAAGTCAGAGTTTGACAGTGTAGGATGGGGCTGCAACTTCCCTTGTCACCCGAGCTTCTGATGATAACACAAGACCATGGGCTGAAGGTGAGCAGATTCTTTGAAACTGAAAGATCATCCTAAACAAGGAAAGGAAGAATATCCTGAAAGACTGAAAGTAGCATTAAATTAAGTAATGAAAAATATCCTTTATTTCTGGGAGATGTTTTGACTCCCTGGTAAATGATGGGTTTTTAATCATTTTTAAGGGCTAAACGTTAGGTTACCCAGGGTGAAACAGTATGCAAAACCAGTTCATTAAGCACCCTAATGTCCCTAAAGGTTAACGTAACATAGGCATTTATTTGCCATTGTACCCATTGTACTTTAAATATTTTTCCCCCACCTTTTTTCTTCCATTCAAAAACATTTTTACCTTGCAAAGCCAGGTAAGAAACTGCTGCACTGAATTATGATATTTGCCTACTTGGTAATGCAGTTTTTAAGGACCACATAAAGCAGGGCTCATTCTTATTAATTAATTCCTGTTTCGCTTCTATCCAGACCCCATCTTCACTAACTACATTAGCAAAAGCATGTGTGCACAAAACACAAATCTGAAAAAATTAGGGATAAAACATCACATTTCATAATGCTTGAAATAACAGGGTTTTTTTAAGTGTTATTGATTCCTTATATTCTCTCACTCCCTCAGTCTCTCTCCCCTCTCTCTTTTTCTAATCTTATTTTAAAACCCTGGAAGATTTTTTTAAAAGATTGTATTAAAGCCAGCAACACTAATTTCTAATGTTTATTCTAATGCAACATTTCATACCCTGAAAAAATCTTTTTATTCCAAGATAACATTATCTATGGTTTACAAAATTATGATGATTGCTTGGAGGGTTTGGCTTTGGAAATCTAGCCTTGACACACATTACTTTTATGGAAAAATAAATTTATCTCAATTGGCTCTTAATGTCATCTGAAGAAGGGAACTATTTAAAAGTAGCTGCCAGACACACAAGAGTAATTTTAGTTGAAATAGAATATATTTCACAACGACATGAAGTGGCTAACCTGGCTTTTGGGTAGTGCAAGTATTTAACACATAACTACCTGGAATATATTTCAGACAAGCTTTAGAGAAAGCCTATGAATTCTCCTCATACCTTCAGTACCGTGACCTAATATTCTCAAAGAGCTTGCAGAAAACAAGATACATTGTGCTGCTGAATTACGTAGGCATTTTTGGAGAGCTTTACGGTATCAATACATCAAATTAACTGAAATAACAACTGCACTAATTGCAGAAAAGTTTAGAAAGCTGGGACTTGTTTTTAGCTTTTCAAAATGCCAGTGGACTCAGCTAATTACCACATGCTGTCATGGTGAGAGCAGCCAGCTCATGTTATCAAGACTTTTGTTGTCCAATGGCAAAAAAAATAATGGAAGGAAAATACTCTACCTGAAATAAAGGCTGTGGGCAGCAGATACCAAGTCCAGCCCATTCCCCTCCTGAGTGCCAGCCTGATATCAGAAGCAAAAGAGTGTTATTCACATCTGACAATTAATCCCCAGGCATTTGGAGACTCTCTCTCTCTCTGGATTAAATTTCAAGCAGTTTTTAAAGTGCCTCCCTCTCAGAATGAAGGATTTTGCAACTTGCTCATGTGCGACATTTTCAGGTTTATTCTGCTCACTCCGCTCAAATTTAGTAATCAGAACATCTCTTTCTAATGAGAGTGTGGCCTCTGGAATGCCACCATTGGTGATGACAGGGACACATCCTGTTTGAAAGCACTCTGCCAATCTCCATCCCCAACAGTCTGACTTTCATGTAACTCATGGGGGTTAAAGATAGGTGAAAGAAGTGAAGCTATCCCGAAGTAAGAGCACCTTCAGATTAGAACTAAGTTCTAGCAATTTCACCAAAGTCAAGGATAGGTATGGGAAACAACTGTGAATAGCATTCAGACTCACAAAAAACCACAAACACACCATCAACATCAGGGCACAACAATACAACTTGAACACATTTTTCTCTACTCTGAATCTTTTTCCTGAATGCTCAGAACTTATTGTGTGTTTCCTGAGCATTGCCTGGCTTCTTGGTTTCCTAAGAAGAAAATGAAATTTGCCATCACTGCAACCTATTTACTTGAAATACCTTGCCCACAAAAGGCAGAGACACACTCCACCTTCGTTTTGACACATCAGCCATGGCATACGCAAATCACAAGCTTTAAATTTCCACAATCACATGCTCCATTACCAGCCACACTGATAGTAGAGCAAACTCAAAATAAAACTGCTTTGTTCCACCTGGGAGCTCAATAATATCCCTTATAAATCAGGATTGGTTGTATGGTTTCTTGCTCATGACCCACAGATATGGTTTACAAATGTATTGACCATCCATACCCTTTCTTGCCTCTTTGTATCTGAAGAGTTATGCTGCTCTGGGGGGTGAAGGTGAGGAAAAAGAAGGAAAAAATTATAAGTTATGAATATAGACAGATAAAATATTCTTTGTTTATTGAAGTTGTGTTTACATAAAAGCTCTTCACAGGCAACACCCTAAGTCTAAAGGTCCTAAACCAGTGCCAGTGAGCTGTCTGGGTATATTTTCCCACATATTGCTCTGCTATTCTGCCAACAATAGGGACCTATTAACATTTGGCCCTTCAAGTTAGCGCAGCCCATGCCTCGGTGGCAGGACGTCTGCCCAATATGTAAAATAATGGAATGAATAGATTTCTTGGAAACAATGATAACAAGACCTGGCTGAGCTAACTGTGACAGCATGTGGTAATTTTCCAGCCCGCTGACCCTGTAAAGAGAGCTGGAACACAAAGCTTAGAATGTGGGGTAGGTTGGTCTGAATGGCTGCAACCAAGTGCAGAATATCTGATGATGTCATACACACCATTTGACAGATGGGGCAGGGTTTTTGTTTGGTTTTGTTTGTTTTGCTTTATTTTAAACTTGAACTTAACTGTTTATTTTTCCAACATATTTACACATGATAGGTACAATGCAGAAAGCCACAGCTGCTTTAAAAGCACGTCTAGGAAGTGTTGTCATGTGTTAGGCTTAAGAAACAACCTTATTTCCTGGTGGAAAATGGTATTGCTTGTTCACTGAATGCTCTGGGAATGGGAAGAGAAATTTGCTATAGAATGATACATTATCTCTGTATTCAGCCCTGGCACAGTATTTTGAATCTAGCTCCCCCCTGAATCCTAATACACATTTTGAATAGCATAAATGTTGTTATTGCTTCAGTCTAGTTGTTACATCAGAGATATCTAAGGGGGTTATTAATTTAGGTTTGTTGTCCAAGAATAAAATGGGTTAAAACAGGCTCATTTGACTATGACAGAATTAGTGTGTGTTTGCAAGATCATGTAACTCTAAATACACTTTGGAGACTGTAACTGCATTTAAACATAAATATATACTATCACAGTTGTATATTTCCAGGAGCATGTTTGAAAGTTTACGTAAATGTGGGCTGGGAAGAGATGATACAGCATAATTAGTTGTGAATCACTGTCAATACCGTTCCTTTATAGCTGAATAAACAATAAAGGACAATTCCAATCCTGTGGTTGTAGTTGTAAGAATAATATGGGTATAGAACACACTTCTGAAACTTTTACCATCTCTAAAGGTGGATTAGACTTTTTATATGCCCCAAGGGAAAGATACTACACAGAAATTTTGAAGATATTCCAATTGCATCTTTCTCTCTCCCTTCAAATGCTATTTATCTTTTTGGATGTGAGCTCCCTGAGCCAGCGCCCAAAGCACTGTGAAATACTGACAATAGGAAGAAAGTAGAGGTACACTGGTAAAAACCAAATACATTGATTACAGGGAAATTTTCTCTAAGATCGACACAATTAGCCTAAGTTAACACAGGCAATATTTTAAAACTACTAAGCACAGCCTGAGTAAACAAACCAGAAGGATAAATGTTGAGGACCACATATTCCTACTTGCTTTCGGCATCATTTTTCAAGCAGGGAACCTGCTGAGATTATTTTTATCACTGCTTGAAATTATTATTATCAATTATGTATATTATGTCTCTGCCTTTTCAGCAGCTGAGGATTCAGTCCCCATTATATTAAACACAGTACACCCAGTACCAGGCAGTATCTGACCCAATGACTTTTCAGTGTAACATACAAATTCAATACGGAGACATACAAAATGTTTCTCCATACAGCCATTAAATCCCTTACCTCCACAGTATGATTTTGTAGCCACAACCACCATACTTAGAATGGCGAAAAGGAGTTTGACCATCTTCTATGTAACTTGAAAGTTTGATTTTACTGCTAAGAAATTACTTGCTGACTCCATTCTATTGTACTCTACTAGAAAAGTAAAGAGTATATTTGTGACATTGAAACTTCAATGACCAGATAGAATACCAGCCTGAAATACATGGAGTTTCTCTAACACTTAGAATCATAGAATCATAGAATAGT
>NW_009941680.1:0-3945 GCF_000696875.1 Nestor notabilis | reverse complement strand
CAGGTCCCAACACCGATCCCTGAGGGACACAGGAGCCATACAGCCAGTTCTTTATGCACTGAGTGGTCCATCTATCAAATTGATGTCTCCAATTTAGAGACAAGGATGTTGTGCAGGACAGCGTTGAATGCTTTGCACAAATCCAGGTAGATGATGTCAACTGCTCTGCCACTGCTACGACATGCTGGGTGGGATTCATTTAATCTAACTGTAGTATCTTAAAAGTATGTTTTGATGTCCTATTTTACTCCTAGTAGCTGGTATAGTGCTGCATTTTGATGGTTTAGCTGTTGCTGAGCAGTTCTCATGCTGCCCAGCCAGTGCGAATGCTGGAGGTGCACAGGAAGCTGGGAGGGCACACAACCAGGACAGATGATCCCAACTGAACAAAGGGTTATCCCATACCATATTATGTTATGTTCAGCATATAAATTGGAGGGAAAATTATTTGGGAGACCGCTGCTTGAGAAGTGACTGGACATCGGTCTGTTGGTGGTGAGCAATTGTTTTTCATTTGCATCAATTGTTTTTCTTGGGTTTTATTTATCTCTTTTTTCTATTTTCCATTTCATTACAATAATTTATTATTATTTCTTAAATTATTTTATTTCAATTATTAAACTGTTCTTACCTTAATCCACAAGTTTTCTTTTATCCTTCCAATTCTCTCCCTCATCCCTATGGGGGTACTGAGAGAGCAGCTGTGTGGTGCTTAGTTGCTGGCTGGGTTTAAACCACAAGAGTTTAGATGCATTCTAAATACTAGTCTAAGGTACCTTGCACTAAAAGTACACATTTCTTTCCATTCTTTAGTGCAAGACACAACACAATTAGTTTAAGTGTGTAGCCTTTGATTTCTGACTCATAGCTAAATTGAGATGAATCCCAGCCTTTGTTTTCACACACTCCATTTCCTGAGTGGCTGCTTGGTTTGGGTCGACCTGTGGTTGTTTATCTTTCACTGCACCATTTGTACTTTTCTGGCTCTTGATTATGGTTACACCAACCTGGGGAGCCTAAGGGCACGTTAGAGACCACGCAGAGCCTACACCACCATGGTGCTTCAAACTGTTCGGTGTAGTGACACATCAGGTGACAGAAGCAGTACTGCTACCCTTGCACATGCACACAAGCAGGTAAGGGGTAAGCTGTGCCCTGCTTTAGAATGATACCACAGATATATTGCTTCAAATTTTGAAGAAGGTTCTGTTGCCAGCACCTCTGAGCTCTATGCACTGGGCACCATTACAGAGTGTAGACTGGACCTGTATTCCCAACAGCTGTACTTTATCCTCTTCTATCTTCAGTCCTAATAAATCACAACACAAAAGTCAATGGATATACTGAATCACATATGATCTCCAAAAAATAACTTCACAGTTCCTCATGTGGCATGTTGCCAATGATTCCTCTGGAGTTATTCCTGATTTATAGTGTTGAAAATAGAACCTGCCTGCAGATGAGTAGGGGTGTAAATGAGGCTGGTGCAGTTGGTTGTATTTTTACCTCTCTTGCATATACTGATTGTTTTATGACAATCTTACTTTTTCTACCAAAACAAAACGTATTCATGCCTTATTAAGCAACAATGTAGGAGTCTATTTACCCTGTTACTGCTTCCTTCTTATATTGGTGACATATTAGGCAATAACATGTCTTCCTCTGAAATACAACCGTCTTTTGGATTCCCAAATATATGAGGTTACATTGTGGGCTCTTTGCTAAATAAATCTTGTTACTCTGTGTCTGTGGGTTATTTGGGGAGGTTAGTATGCTTCTGGCTTAATTGTAAAATCTTGTGAAAGGTATTTTTATGTTTCCAGCTTAAAGTTTGCCTTTGGTCTAGGCACCAAAGAAAATTTTGGTGCAAATTGAGAAGCAAGAACTTGTATCTTTTGGGAAAATAGATAACTCATTTTTATTTTTTTTTTTTTTTAATCTCTGAAAGTCATATTTCTGAAAGAAGGAAAGAAAACTTAAAAAAAAATATTATAATTCAGAACTGTCAAAATGCTGATTTCAATCCTTTCTGCTCTCCTAATATCTTGACTGGAATTTTTGCAATGAATATTACTGTAGAAAAATCAAAGCTGAAACATTTTCAAAAATAATGTAAACCCAAACGTGTTTGATATTGTCATAAGGAAACAAGAAAGTAACTTCAGTTTATTTTGTTTAAAATTTAAGCAAAACTGGCCCAAATGAAGGAAATAATTTTAATGACTGCATTTTTTGATGGAGAACTAAGTTTATTTTTTCCCTCTTAATTCTTACACTTTTCCACTAGATTTTTGATATTTTGCTTTAGTATTTTTATTAGAAAATAAGAGACATTCTTCTACACCTGGACCTCTTTTTGTTTCTAATGGACCATTGCTGATCCTGTCTAGAAGGTTTACAGTTCTGATTTTGCTGCTTTTCATGCAATCTCTGATGCAAAGCAACATTTTAACTTCTGAAAAACATACTTCAGTGCAAGATACATGAAAATGAAATGGAAAACACGTGTGCCTCTGTTTGTGGAATGACTTTTTGTTCGTATAACACAATTCTGGGTGCTGTCTCATTATAATAGAGAAAATCATCTAGTTGATGAGTGTCACTGGAATGTGAATAAAAAAAGCAGGTGACAGCTTCCTATTTATCCACTGTGACAGAAGAATTATGGCAAAGCAAATATTTAAAGCACCACCAAAAGAACAATCTTCCTTGTAAGATCAAAATCAAAGTATGTCACCTTTCTTTCCTCCTGATAACTGAACAGCCCCAAGTGGGATTTCTGAAATGAGATAACATGAAAGTGAGTCAAGAGGCTGACTCTTTCTAGCTTTTACATTTCTTTGTTATGCAATATCTTTAATAACCACAAAGTGATATGTAAGTAAAATGACTAACAATTCTTTCTTTTTTATTTTGAAGGTTTAATATTAATTCCCAAGGCTACCATGTTGTGATGTGAAGCAAATATGAAAATCCAGCAATATGTTGCACACTTGGAAATGGCTAGCAGAAAGTGAAATGTGTCTTGACCTGAAACAAGGCCTATGAACTAGAACTAACCTGTGACTGAATGTCAGAAGAGACATCATACAATTGTCTTTTTCCTTTAATTTTGCAAGCAATCAGTGAACCATTTAGGCTGGAAAGAAGGTCAAGTGTGTCTAGAATTCTTAGAGAAATAATTATAGCAAGGGACTTCTTTGCCTTTTGGTGGAAGGCTAGTTTTGGAATAGATCTGATACTATGCAGTTAAGTAGATTAAGAAAATGTCAGGTTCTTTTTTTCCCATTTAGCTAGAGCTTAAAACAGCTTTGAGTGAAGAAGGTTGATGTCCTGGCTCTGAAGCAGACCGCATATTCACATAAAATACAGTTCTACAGGACTCTGAAAATGAAACAATAAAAAATTGATTGCTTGTTTTTTCCTGAAGAGATTTATAGTTGGTTTGTCTCCCTGGCAGGCTGCAGGGACGGTGGAAACAGCACACTCTAGAGGGGAGCAGGCTGAGGGCTGTATACAAGGAGGTTAGAGAATATCAGTTCCTACAGTGTGGCTTAGTATTTCCGCAGCAAGCAAAACTGAGAGAAAAGTGTGCAGCACAGTAGCACCCATGTACCTTTGCAGTGCATAGGAGGTGTGGCAGACCTTTGGGTTGATTTATATCTCCCAGGTAGCACCAGCATACATACACTGGTGGAAGAGACTCATCCAGCTCCATAACTCTACTTGGTGTCAAACCCAGATTAGTGGTCAGCTAATTTTTCCATGATGATATGATAGGGTGCATTTTATTTCTCACCTGAAGAAATTTTGCCTTATATGGAATATCAGATGGGCACTTCGAGTATTGTTATAGAATAAGAGGTCTTTTTAGCTCTTCGGTGGCATTTTGGAGTAGATGTTAGAATCATAGTATGGTTTTGGTTGGAAGGGACCTTCAAAGGT
>NW_009941679.1:21990-23107 GCF_000696875.1 Nestor notabilis | reverse complement strand
GCCCGGTGCGGGCTGATTCTGTTGCCGTGTGAACCCGCGTCTTTTCAGAACAGCGTTATAATAATACGGGTGTTTTCCTGCGAGCAGCCCAGCTCATTCCCTGCCAGCAGTGGACAAACGAGATATGTAAAGAAAGGAGCTAGAGACAGACAATTAATACTTTTGTCTTAATTTATTTTCAGTACCTGTTCTCTGGTACAGGTAAAATAAAGCTGGAAAATACGCACAAGTATTTTCTCGAGGAAAAGGACTAGTTAAAACAGCTGTACATCTTTACAGCACGCACAAAGCCTTGCTACCAGAATCCTCTACTGCACCAGTGCAAATGTTAACAGCAAAACCTCCTGTGATATAAATGTTCATTGATACGTTAATGTTGTTGTACCTTATTTTCCTAAGCTGTCATTTAATGTATTTGAAAAGACTCCAAGGTGTGCTGAACTCATGAAAACATTCAGTGTTTGCCAAAAAAAAAGGCAAGCTAAACATTCGTCCAGGTCTGGAACTATTAAAAGCCTGTTTCTTAAAGATGCACCCATGTTACAGCTCAAGCAACTTACTCATTAAAAGCACCAGTCACTAAGATCTACATTATATTACAGCCACTGTCTTGCAAATGACTACTGAAGTGAAAAGCTAGCACTAATAAAAACTTAAAAAAATACAAATCTCTGACTACCAATCTTTAAAGATTTGTGCAGAACATGTGAATAGGAAAACACTTTATGTTAAAATCCCAGTGATCTCTCTGCAGGTCGCTCAGCGTAACCAGGTCGTATTCAGTTGTGTCTGGTTCTTTATGCTTGTGTCCATCTTCAGAACTTCTCGGATGGCCATGGTAGCGTAAGTGGATGGGGGAAGGGAGAACTCCATCTTTAGTGCCCTGAATTTACCATCTATCACAAGGGGGAAAAGGTGACACAAAGCAGGAAAAAGTTAAGGGCATGAACAAGCAATGATTATTCTGGATGCCATCTGAATGACTGAAATTTTCCACAATCAACCCCCCCAACCCATAAAGCGAAACAACCACCACCACCACACTCGAATTTACAATCCACAGTGGAATTTCATAAAACAACTTCTTCAACAACTTCTTTTTAACATTCTCTCTCAG
>NW_009941679.1:0-21959 GCF_000696875.1 Nestor notabilis | reverse complement strand
GCAGGAAGTAGAGTTTTGGGGATTCTTGTCTTTTAAAAGGAAAATAAATCTTTGTTCTTTCCAGACTGAATCCCTGGCCTCTCCGCTTTTTCTGAAGAGCAGTGTCAAAAGACTTTGTGACCAGGGTTATATATATAAAAAAAACCTCCCACTGAATTCTGTTGCGTATTTGACTCAGTCTTTTGTGTTCAGCACAAATAATGCATGCTCTAGCATATAGACAATTTGTGCCTTAATTCCACCTTCATGCATTTCACAAACATTTCCCACTAAGCTTTTACTCAATTTTACAGTTGCCCATCAGAAAATGTAACAGTCAATACAGACCACTGGAAGAATTGCTTGCACTCCTGAGAAATAAGGGTCCTTATTTAAGACAACCGCCTTTGGGTATCTTTAATACCATCGTGCTTACCAGTCTAGTTAGTTCCTTAAAAGAACTTTCAACATGTAGCAGTTCAAAGCAACAGCCAGATCCAACTTCTATTTTGCAAACATCAGCAGAGAAATCAGCTTACCTGTAGGAAGAACTGGTAATGGTTTTCCTTCCAGCTTATCCAAATCCGTGGTAAATAATGGGATTCTGGGGTCATCATAGGCAACGACCTCCCTTTATAATAGAAATAAAATTTTGTAATTACTATGTTTAATTACTTAGAATAAAATGTATATATTTTATTACTTTATATAAGTTAAAAATTACTATAACAGTATTCTTTATTACTATTCCAATCTGGCAGTTACAGCTGAAATGGAACTGATTTTCTAATAGGGTACGGTGACATATATATATATATGTATGTATGTATAATGCTGCAGTAACTGGGAAACCTTTATGTAGAAGCCTCACCTCTGATGAGGATTATAAAATAAATTAATAAATTAGTGAGCAGTTTCTTTGCATAACCCATCCGCTTTCCTTCAGGGGCTGACAGGATTAAAATCAAGCATAAACATTTGTAGTTTTTGTCTCCCTGTGCATCAGTGATCATCCTTCTGCACGTTTCTGCTGTCACCGGTTTAAAAGGTATTTATTCGATTGCTGTATGACAACTAGGTTGGATCTCCACAACAGTGATTAGTAGGTTTAATTGACAGGTAATTGGACACCAACTTTCTCATAGCAAGACTCCAAAAAAAATATGCATTCTGAGTATTATCTGTCATGGTTTCAACACAAATAACTATCTATGAAGCGTTCAGGCAAGCTCTTGCAAGGAGTGTAACTACTAGACAGATGACGCTCAAACACCACAGAACCAGAGAACCAAAGAAGAAGTTAAGGCTATGGTTCAACTTTAACTGCATAAAAAACAAGGGAAATGCACAGATTCCTCCCTACCTGTGCTTCACTCTACACAGACATCCCGTGGGTCAGCCTAATGGTTCTTGCGCTTAAGTTATCCCACATATAGAATCATTTAGGTCTGTGCTGTCAATTCAAATGTAATTTCCTTTATCCTCCTACTCACCAGTTGACATTCTGAGGTCGAATGATAATCTTTCTGTATGCTCCAGAAAGGGAATAATCTCTGATCTTATGCCTCATGTTGTTGATATCAAGATTGTCAGCTACTAGCATTTCCTTGTAGGCCTCACCAACTGCAAGAGAGGAAAATATTTAATAGGAGAGAGCTTAGTGCTGCTGATCAAAACAGCCCGTTTTCATGGATCATTGCTTCCTTTACATGTAGTAGTTTTTAGCATATATGGGATAAATGTTGCACAGTTTAAAATTACTTATTGCAAATCTCAGTTGCTTCTACACCCTGATTAGTAGAGGCAGTAACCAAGAAAGAATCTTTGCACATCAAAATTTCAGCTGAAAACAAAATTTACAAAGTATTTTATTGACATTCTGTGGACATCCCACATGCTTTCCAATTATCTTCACATGACTAAGCCCAGGTATACAAATTAAGAACAATACCGGCCAGACTGCCTCTTACTCTATCTTTGAAAAAAAGCAGCAGAGTCAGATAAATTAAGTCAGCCCCCAATTAGCCATCAGGGACCTTTAACTATACTGCCAACGGGAGGAGTAAGTGTTGTACAGTCTGGTATCCTCCAGTAAGGATGTGTGCATGCACACCTGGGGAAGACAGGGAAGGCAATGGAAATACAAGAATACTGCAGCTAAAATGCTGTCTGGTGCCTTTGATTTGCAGTGCAGCTGCCAGCATTACTTCACAGAGTCGGGAATTCTAAACAGGAAAGCATTAGGCTTCCTGTGGGCAAATCCCCAGTATAAAGGTATTGAATGTAAAAAATCGCAGCTTTTCTTTCCAACCTTTTCAGTGTCATTCCGAGCCACACCTCCTCACAAACGCAGCTTTATCTTCCAAGTGTTTCAGAAATGGGTGATAAATGGGATTGTGGCTCTGGGACTTAGCTCTGACAGGCAAAGTCTCCAGAAACTTGACCGGTCATTTAAGGACAACCAAGTCTCAAGAGCAGTTCAGTCCAATACTGAGGAAAACAAGCCTAGTATTGGTAGACTGTTTCAGCTAAGCAGGGAACTCATGACAAAGTTCCTATTTAAGGACACATACAGTAGGTGAAAGCTGGGGCCAGCTGCAAAGAAGGAATACACATTGTCTAGACACGTAGGGATGATGTTAGGAAAATCAAAGATCAGCTGGAGTTGAAATCAGCAACAGACATCAAGAGTCAAACTGCAGCATCAGGAATGAAAGAATACAACAAGGGAAAAGTTGGCCTGCTGCTCAGTGGGGCAGCTGGCTTAGTGACAGCTGTAAGGCCAATGGCCTCAGCACCTCCTCTGCCTCAGTCTTGACCAGCAAGGTCTCCCAGGCCTCTGTTCCAGGAGGCAAAGTTCAGGAAAGAGAGGGATTAGCAGCAGTAGAAGATACAGGTTGAGTGAGCTGGCTTGTGTTATGGTAAAGCTTTACTCTGTCATCTCTGAAAGATCATAGAGATCTGGGGAGGTCCCAGGTGACTGCAGAAAACCAAGTGTTGCTCCTGTCTTCAGAAAGAGCAAGAAGGTTGATCTAGGGAATTACGTACTTGACAGACTCACTTTAGTCCCTGGGAAAAATAATGGAGCTAATCCTCTTAGAACATGTTTCTGGGCACACAATGAGAATAGTGAGCATGGTTTTACCAAAGAGGGAAAAAGAAAAACAAAACGCCCCACCAATCTGACTGCTTTCTATAAGGAAACTATTACAGCTGTAGATGAGGTGAGAGCCATTGCATTGCTGTTGCCTACTTCGCCTTTAGTAAGACTGTCAACATGTTCCCACAGGAACTAGATAAAAGGATGACAGCATCCTTGTATCCAAGGTTAGAACATTACAGTGGGTGGACTGCTAGACAAGTAAAGAACTGCCTGGCTCATTGTCTCAAAGGATAGTCACTACTGGTTTAGGCACTACATAGAAGATCATTACAAGCAGAGTTCCTCAAGGAACTGGTATGTGTCCTGTTAAATACTTTTATCAGCATACATGGAGAAGGAGCTGGAATTCACCTCAACAAGTTTGTGGATAAGATGAAGCTGGAGCAGTTGATACACTCAAGGCCTCATGAAATTCAGCAAGGACAAAGCCCTGTACCTGAGTGCAATTAACTCCTTGCAGAGGACCAGGCAAGTGACCAGCTCTGCTGACTCTCACCTGAGACTCCTCGACAGAGCGCCCTGGAGCAACAAAAGCCAGTAGCAACAGGAGCTTTGCCAGTAACTACACCAAGAAAAACAAGTACTGCCCTTTACTGGGCACTCATGAGACTGCACTTAGAAAGGTGTGTCCAGGACAAAGTAGATGCTGATAAACTTGAATGAGTCCAATGGAGGAGCACCCCAATGGCAAGGGATTTAGCCCATGTCCTGTGAGGAGAGCCTGAGAACTGACCTTCTTTAGCATACAGAAGAGAAGACTTAGAGAACTTGGAGAGTGTTTGTTCTTGAAAGTTTCAGACAAAACCCTGAGCAAGCTGGCCTGAACACAAGCACTGACCTTGCTTTGACCTAAAGGTTGGACCAGAGGGCCTCTAGAGGTCCTTTTCAACCAAAATAATTCTACAACTCTATCCCTTCAAAATAACATCATGTTCCATGCAGATTAATTACAGGTCACTCAACCTATTAATCAAAATCTATTTAGGTACAATACGCTGTATATACAGGAGATTAAGATATGCTCTTTTTTATTTTTAAAACATTCACATTGGTTAATATTTAATTAAACAGATCTGGTTCTTCTTCCTAACTTTAGGCATTTGCTTGGATTACAAATCCTAGCAGTTGTTTGTTTTCTAATTTAAAAATTAAATGCATACACTTTGTAATTAACATTTCACCATTTTTTCCCCCTTCTGCTGAGATAAATAATTTTCCCTCAGTAAAAAAAATTCTTTGGGAAAGCTACTTGATAAAAAGAATGAAACAGATTTATGTTACATGAACAATAGCAAACTATTAGTATCACAATGGGAGAGGGTGACAGTAATTGTATCAGAGACCTGAAATAGTGTATTATTTTAATGGTCACCAAGGTTGCATAGGTCTGATCTTCCTTTAAAGGAAGATCTTTTTAATCTTAAAGCAGACTTACATTTTCTAAGTACAAAAGTTAACAGTCAGACTTACTTTTATGCTTTGGATAAATAACATCAAATCCAGGCAATGGCATCACTACATCGTGGATAGTGTAGTTATCAACCTCTCCTTCTTCAATATGAACAGCTGTGGCTACAATCAGGACAGAAAAATGAAGTTACCAGTATGGATGGCCTGTGACAAGTAACATTGGCTAAATTTAAAATGAACCATTTGATTGAAAGAAGCCCACTTTGAGAGGGGTAACTACTGTGTTTTATCTCCAGTTAACAGACAACATTTCCAAGAAAAGAATAACAGTCTTCAAGGCTGTCACAGTTATCAGCAGAATCACAGCCTGGTTTCCAGTGACTTTTAAAGCTGAATGAAGTAAGGACTGCTAGATGAACAGTCCCCTTACTAGGCATCAGGCATACATGAAGGAGAAATACTGTGGATATTCTTACCCCAGGGAATACCACAGCAAATCCAAGTGAGGAAAGTTTTAACTGAGTGGAGCCTCTGCCTTACAAGATACTAACGCAAATAAAACCTCCTGTGGTTAAAACATTCGTAAAATCCTTCCATAGTTCTCCATAGCTCAACTAGGTTTGAGTTCATTCTTGGGAACAATCAGTCCTTCATAGTCTCTCTTCCCTATTCAGCTACCTGGAAAAACAAGCAAACCAACAGCTCACAGAATTTACTACCTAACTTCCAATTCCTTGCAAAATTCAACTAAACCTGCCCAATGGATTCAGAAATCACTGAAGCAAAATGGGTGAGGGGGAAAAGAAAGTATGTAAGCAGTACCACCTGCATAGATACTCCTAGGAACACCTTGTATTCCTAGGAATTTGAACTACACAGCATCACTGGGTTTTTATTTGTCTGATATTACCTCCTTTAAGCGTGAGATCTCCTGGTACGGCTCTAAGCCCATATTCTTCTATTCTCTTGCTCACCATATTATTCCACACATAACTCTGGTAGCTATGAATATACATTAAGCGATTATTTCTTGGTATCTAGGGGTAAAGAAAATAAAAAAGTGAAACATTAGAAATATTTAGTTTTAGCTTTTTTCTTTCAATCATAACAAAAAAGGCATGTATGTGAAATGTTACCTTCTCCAGCAACGAGACTTACACAATTCCTGGTATACGATGTGACTTGTGTTCATTATTTGGAAAAAGGGTATGTGAAGAAATAATGCTTCTACATGTTTGAAATTGACACAAAACCCCTCTGTGCTTAAATAAATAAAGCTTTTTAATCTTTTTTCTTATTCAGCAGCTCAAATACATGAGGCTATTAGGCTATAATAAAGCACTGAATGCATACTCAGCCTCCCGAAATCTGAAGTAGATTTTGCAGATGTGAAAGCACAGTGTTATTCTAATTACCTTCCTCATAAACAAGAAATTATTCCTTGGCTCCTAATGTGCCCAGTAGTTTGC
The DNA here is from genome assembly GCF_000696875.1 of Nestor notabilis. Lineage (NCBI taxonomy): Eukaryota > Metazoa > Chordata > Aves > Psittaciformes > Psittacidae > Nestor > Nestor notabilis. The sequence continues at coordinate 15,938 of NW_009941679.1, read as the reverse complement.
TGCTGATGAGGTATTTTCTCCAAAGACTTGATCTTGATTACAGTACTTGAAAATGACAGTGAACCCGCCACGTCTATGTCAAGCTCAATCATTAGCACACTTATCAGTTTAATTTATACTTTTAAAGCAACTGAGATACTGAACTTCTGCACAATTCTCAGATCTGTGTTATACACAGTTATATGCTCAGTCTAACTGTATTGCTTCCAACATACCAGAGAGATTGTTGTATAAACTGGAAAGTTCATTATGCACGCATTAATTACAGATGTTGTCAGTTACCATGCGGCAATACCTCAAGCAAAAAAACAAGGATAAACAAAGATTTTACACTTAATCTTCTACCCATCAGGCATCTATGAGTCTATTTCAAGTTCATCATGGTACCATCAAAAGAATGTTTATTCAAGCAAATACCCCACAGCACTTTTACACTCACTATGCCAAATGCAGAGATTATGTTCTTCATTCCATACTTTAAGAGTCCACGTAGAAGCTGTCCTTCCACGCACCTTTTTACAGGTAGTTTCTTGAGGGCTGCTGCTGGATCTTTAGTCTTTGCCCATTCTTCTCTGCATTTTACCAAGTATCCCTTTTCAGCTAGAAGAAGTACATGAAATTATTTTAACTACACAGGAAAAAAGCATCCATCTGACCTTTTGTTAAAACAGCTGAAAACTGAAAGTTTCAGTCACAGTAATTACATAAACAAAATCACAGAACAGTTGAGGTTGGAAGGCTTCACGTGGAGTCTGAGCAGAATTTATGTATTCAGGTCCCTTTTCATCCCCACTGCAAGAAACTGCACAAGGAAAGGGAAGAGAGATGGAGTCAAAGATTGCTTCTCCGTTGCTAAACTGGCTGAAGTTTAGCACAGGCAGAGCTGTCCTCACTAACGTCTTTTTCCATTAAAAGACTCAAAATCTAAGTGTGTTTTTCCTGAACATGCAGTTCTTGGAGGAGGAGAGGAAGAAACACCTTATGTGTTATTTTTCAGTCCTTACCTCCTGGTCTTGGTTTTAGTATCAAATCCATTACTTCATTCCAATTGTTCTGTAGAATAGCTCTAAGATTCAAACAGGAAAGTGTATTAAGAACTAATAAATTTTAAGATTTATCCAACTTACTCAAAAAAAGAAGTATCAGTGGCTAGATTTATGCAGTATTACAAGTAGTGGTGTTATGCCAGACACCTGCGGAAGCAAGTTCTTTCTTGAATCTAAACTTAAAACTGGCACATGCAAGATGCTCAAGAAACGTTCCCCAAAATACATTAGAAGTCATATAGGGATAAAAATAAAATTCAAAACGAACTAACAAACAAAAAGGGTGGTGGGGAGGGATGAAAACAACACATACCTGCCAATCTGATATGTAGGAACAGCTGTTGTTCCAAATCTTTGCATTCCATAGTAATTAATGAATCCAATTTCCCTGAGAGAGTGCATTGCTTGCTCTATCTGGTCATCAGTTCCTGTTATGTTTCTAGCATTAAAAAAAGTTAGAGACAGATAATTAAGGGCTTACACTATTTTGTGATCCCCACAATCCCCATAAAGCTCAACCTCCACATTATATAGCATGTACCGAATTCATCAGACCAATAGGACTCTTTTTCTTTTTTTAACACAAGATGCACTGGTATCTCTTAACTACTTAAAGGGAAAAAAAAACCCCAAACCTACCAGAGCTGTGTAAATCCATACTAACATATTACCTGAGAACAACAGTGAAATGGTTCCCTTGCAGTTCTCCTAATTTCAGTGGATGGTTCTTGTAACTGAAGTTTCCTAATTTGAAGTTCATCAAACATTTATTCAAATGAGCAAGTCGTTGTGCAGTGATTCTAAAAAGAAGCAGACAACAGTGACCAACTTATGCTTAGCAAGGCAGATAATTAAATAAATACAGAAATGCTGGCATTCCAAGACAAAAAGCAGTAAGTCCAGCTTCCCCAATTGTCTGTTGTTGCCTTTTCAAAGTATTTTAATGAAATATTTAAAAGAAAAGAACAGATAATTCTTAAGGCTACTCATACAAGTGAACATGCATACCACAGCAGAGACTGTTAGTACTGTCTTTCCATGTCTATGTTACAGCAAAAACCCCTATGTTGCAATATTGATGTATATGGTACCCCACAAGTGAACTCTGCTTTGAGTAACTACACCATGAATACACTCTAGTTAGCACAGCCATAAACACAAAGTTAAGTAGGTAGCCTCTGTATAAGCTTAGTGCAGATGAGATCCAATCTGTCACTGATACATGCTGGTTTTGTTGCTAGTACTTTTGGAAGCGTTTCCCTGTTCTCTGCATCAGAGCTGCTCTTTGACACTTCTGCTAAAATTTATCAACAAGTTTATCAACTAGCATGGCCAGCAAACTGGGTTCAGAGTGGGCTGGCAAATGGTAATGTCTCCTCCCCTGCACGATCCTTCTCCAAGGCTGCACAGGAGAGTTGGGTACGGTGGCACTACTGAACAGACGTGACAAATCAGTACACTCCTCCTCAAACAACACGCTGAAGCTCTGGGACACAACATTAAATGTGATCATGTTACAAGTAAACAGAACAGCACCTGAGATGGCTACACCACAAGTCTGGTTACTTGTCATCACTTTGCAAACCTGCCTTGCAGCAACAGGGATCTGGGGCTTCTCACAATTCACAAATTAGTAACTCCTGTTATAAGTGCAAACATACACACATGCAAACCACTGGGAGGAAAAATATGAACAATTAAGTGGTGAATGCCCTCCTTTTAACAAGAATTTGATCAGATTTCTGATGCTCAAACCTTGGAATTCCTCACTTGAAGAACATGGGTTTCAAAGAATTGTAAATAGTAGTCCAGGCAGAATATTCCAGCTAGCTAAACAGACATTGTAATGTATCACTGTGAGGCACTCATCATTCTCAGTTATGGATGTAACACTGATTTCAAGTGCCCAGAAACCATATAATTATCTTGGAAAATGACAAAATAAACTCTATTTTCTCTTCGTAAGTGACTTATGGGAGCAGGTTAAGGCAGGAAAAATTCCTCATCATATTTTGCCCCTTCTGGCTACTCAGAGATGAGCCAAGGCAGTGGTTAGTTGTTCAGAGAGTTCAGTGAGAAAGAAAATGGGACTCCAGCTGGATGAAGGGGGAAAAAGAAGTGAGGAAGGAAATGGGACATAATTTTCACCATGTCATCCTGTTTTTCTGCTGTTGCATGGGAGCCATGTAGCGTAAGAGCACATAGGCAGCTTCGCCTACTGCTTCAGCCAAATACATGTGTCCAGCCTATGACTCAGAGCACCAGTGGCTGAAAATACTAGCAATCACCACTGAGTGAAAAGGATTAGAGCATCTTTATTAATACATGTGCTTTACAAAATCGAGACCTGAATCTCCATTTGTGCCACTGAGACTGCAGACTGGGTGTCCAAGGTGTTTAGTGAGATACTCAGGCTATCTTGGTAGGAGTGCAAATACTCCAGCATACTTTGACTTACCTGAGAACAGCGATCTCTTGAACTGTTATAGCCCTTTTATCCTTGGTTCCCATGTAAGAAAATATGTTTGGCTTCACTCTGAAAAGCAACAGTAACAGGTATTACATATATTAAAATAGTCAGAGATCAAACATAATTTTCAGTGTAATTACCTATAATTATTAATCTTCTATATTAAAAATAGAAATTATACATATATTCCCCAGATCTAGCCTACAGTTTGACATGTGTGACATTTTCTCATCTCATCTCTAAGTAGACAAAACCCAGGGAAACTTCTCTGATTTCATTACACACAGACAGATTAACTTTTACCACAACTGTGCTTTCAGAATATGAGCTCTCAAGTACTTCTTTCTATACATTCTCTCACTGCACAAATGCAGAGCCACCATTAATTTCACTTAAAACCCCATCTATGTCCATTTCGTCCTTAAACTTCAAATAACAGGTCTGTTTGAATACCATGCATGCACATTATGGGAGAACATGAGAAGTTTATTTAAAACGATGCATTTCTTTCTGTAAGAGGAAAATTTCCTTGCCTCTCCACTTTGCAGTTTACAGCCCGTGTTACACAGGAATATTCCCAGTTATTCCACGTACGGGCACCAGGGGGTAGCAGGATTGCCATTACATAGATTTTTCCACCCAACTATGTATGCTCTTAGCATTCTGTTCTCAAATACAAATAGTAGTATACTGGTTGAGTCTAGATTACAAACGTTTATTTTTGGACAGGGAGGGGGAAGGGAAAAGGAGGGGAGAAGTGGGGAAGTTTCCCTGTGAGTAGATCACTGAATTGACCCAATTTTAAAATAATCCTTCCTCTGCAATTTGCTGTGTTCTTGTCACGCCTTTGGCAAATCTTCTTGTTGCTGCAGTTGATGGGACGAAAGGAACTAAGGCTGTGTTGCCATGGAGAAATTAATACATGGAACAACAGTTTACGAAGTGTAACTGCTTAGGAACTGATCAGCATATTATCACAACAATATCTGACAAGTTCATAACATACTTGCATATATTCACACACTGGGGAAAAAAATAACTTTTAATTCAGGATATGCACATCGAGGCTTTGAGCTGCCAAGCCTTTCTTAGATCAGCCAATTTCAGTTGTGGACCTTTTCCCAGTGAAGTAGTAGAGGACAGTCTTTTACATTTTTGTGGATTCTTTTGTTCCATTCTCACCTCTTTCCAAAATGTGCAAGTTTCAAATTTAGTATTATATTTTTTTTTAAAACACTGGGTACAAACTAGGCAACAGTCATCCCTGCGTTGCTCTTCTGTAATCCTGAAGCACTACATTTACAGTAAAATGAAACATGTACAGAGGGAACACTACATGCTAGCCAGGCTGGCAGAAATAATAGCCTTACCTTAAAAATTTGGATAAGACATTAATGGCATCCATGGTATCCTTGTTCTCCTTGTACAGGACAAAGTGGCAGTAGCTTCCCCTAGATTTTGGCCAAGAGTGTTTTCTTGGATCTTTAAAAAAAAAAGGTTAAAATTTGTAAAGTGGCATTTTTTAATTTAATCAATATATTTGCCATTGCAGCTACATTTAAAACAAATGTGCAAGAGTCAATTTCTGCTAATTTCCATCTGCTTTGAGACAAAACCAAGTTAACTGTTGACAGCAAAAGCTGCCCCTTCCACAGGGCTGTAAACTTCTCTTTATTCAATTCTGCCACCTAGAAAATCTTGATTAAAATTATGACAGTTCCTTTGTCATGAAACTATCTATAGATACACCCCAGTCATTTAACTGCCATACTGCCTGATTGTATTTCCCCAAAACATTATCATTACACTGACTTTCAGCAGTAAAAGCCACTCCACATTCTGTCTAGTGCCTTCTACAAGTACTAGATGAGGACCATCAGAGCCCTGTTTGTGGGAAGACTGCAGTTATTTTTTACAGTTTAACACAAATCTTCATTTCTGTAGGATTTTTTCTGTGTATCATGCAAAAGCACGGGTCGTATCTCTACAAAAGCCTAAAAAAAGTATACTCACAAAAAAACTACTTTATTTCTAAGTACTATGGGATAGAAAAATCTAGCACAATAGAAATATCAACAAATAATTCAAGCTAGATACTGTGCTATGTTTAGAGAAGGGCAGAGGATGAGATAACTTCAACTCCTGCAGACTAACAACTGATGTGCAATTGTGTACAATTATTTGGCGTTTCCTGGAGAGGGAAGAAAACTGTGGATGTATTTTACAAGCTTCTGTTGCACACAGAATCATAGAATCATAGAATAGTTTGGGTTGGAAAGGACCTTAAGATCACTTAGTTCCAACCCCCCTGCCATGAGCAGGGACACCACACACTAAACTATGTCACCCAAGGCTCTGTCCAATCTGGCCTTGAACACCTCCAGGGTTGGAGCATTCACAACTTCCTTGGGCAACCTATTCCAGTGCCTCACCACCCTCACTGTGAAGAACTTCTTCCTTAGATCTAATCTAAACTTCCCCTGTTTAAGTTTAAAGCCATTACCCCTTGTCCTACCACTACAGTCCCTAATGAAGAGTCCCTCCCCAGCATCCTTTTTACAATCATCCACTTTGATGGCATTACTGGGAAGGAGGACTGATTCTACACAGGTTTAGCAACCAATTTTGAGGTGCCTTTGTTTATCAATTCTTTGTTTTACAGGAACAAAACTAAGGATTTGTTTTAAATGAGAAGTCCCTTATCTCTTGGTAGCCACCAACCAGACATTCCTGGGTTTGTACAAAAAGGGTTCAAACTCTTTTGCAACAGGAAAAGCTCTCTTAAAAAGCCAGTCCTATTCTAGTATACAAACCTAGTGCAGGAAGGAAGCTCTTGGGAAATTTCACTCTTTTTGTTCAGTTAGTTTAATAAAGCCCAGATACCCCACACAAACAGTGAATGTTTAATTTTCAGGAAACTTTCTGGTAAAAGGTAATTCCTTTTGCTTTTTTTGAGAAGCTGCCATCCATACACATACTTCTGCAAAAACAGTTTTGGATGCTACAGTATAACATACTATGTGCATAATTTTTAATCACTTAAAAATTATTGCAACACTTGCCTTATACCATCAGTTTCTAAGCAAAACCCCCACATACAGAGTTTCCTAGGACCGAAACTGAGCACCATGGCCCAAAGCTTGCCAAGAGACCTCATGTTCCTGCTGGTCTCCCTTCTGAGCCACCACTGCTCTTAACCACAGTCAATGAAACACTGCATTCAGCTTGAAGAGCAACATCCTCCATGAAGAACTCAGTAATTAGAAGGGAAGAGAGGAAGACAGCGTGATTCACAAGCTTCTCCAGCTGGAATTGTTCTTCAGATTTAACTAATTCATCTTGCACATGGTCATTTCAACACCCTTCAAACAGTGAGCCCTAACCTGAGATAAACTAAAAGGACTCTGTAGATACTCCATGTACCAGAGGGCTCTTCACGCTCCAGGCATCACAGCCATATGCCCATCCACCACACTGCCAGCCATGCTGCAGCTCCAGTCCCCATAGTTAACCATTCCTCACCCAGTGCTTCAAAGTATTCTGGGTAGGTGAGTAAACTGGGTAGGTGGACCAGGGGAACAGTTTGCAGCCCTTATTGCTATGCTTCAGAGTCATGGTACAGTTTTGGTAGCAAAATTGCATTTCCAAGCCCTTTCCTTCTGATGCAACTCGAGGGCTGGAAGGTCTATTTTAATATCAGGAGGTATCATACATACTTTCAAAGTTGTATAAACACAGACAGTGTCGTCTGAAATACAACGCTGAAGGGCAAAGGCTTGGCTTAATGAAATCAAGGGGAAATACACTGTAGATGTCAAACAGTATTGTCAAAACTGATCGTTCACATCACTTGCTACTGACAGACTTTATCTGCACCAAGTGACTGCTGCCTATACTGCACTAGAAAAGAAATGTAGCACAAGCCCAGTTCTTGGCTGTTTCAGGGAATTTTAAGTATTACTTAAGTGTAGGGTTTTTTTGAAGAATTAATTGTAACTAGTTTGGCCAGTGCTGTCGCTATTTAGGAGGTCGGCATGGTTGGCATTTCATTTTGTTAGCATGAAATGTCAACATCTCTTACCTGTTGCAGTTCTGACCTCTGTCCCAATGCATAGCGTAAAGAGCACAAAAGAGTAGCATTTAATTTTTAGACTGTCGAAGGGGTTTTAGAGGTGAACATGCAGGTTTATGGTTATGGGTTTGTTTATGCTTTAGGGAGCATCCAACAGTTAGGTGGTGGATGACAGCAATTTAGACAGTTATGCAATGGAATCGTGCAGAGGCAAACAGTGAACATATGGAAAGCTTCAGTCGGAGATGCAACAAACTTCATTTGTGGACAACAATGGAACAGCAGCTTACTGACAATTTAGTGAGACAGTATTTTAAGTATTTTGGGTGTAAACTTACTATATATACACAAAATAGCTTCTAATTTTAATTTTTAGGGAAGTATGTCTGGTAACCTTTTACATTATCAACAAAAATAATCAGGTGTCTCAGCTAATATTTGAATACTCTACACTTCTGAAATGCTTCTTGCCTGGGGAACCCACTCAGGACTAAGATGTGCTAGTGGCTCTATAAACACAAAAGATAAATCTAATCCTGACTAAAAAAACTTGCACTCTTAAAACTACATTCACAAGCATTTACACACACTCACTGAAACTGCACACATCTCCATGCACAGGTATTTGTAGCATCACAACTTAGGAATCCAAGTTGAAACAGATGATGCTTCTCTGCATCACAAGATGGTGCTCCAGATAATGTTTTAATACTAGAGACATGTCACTAAATTCTTTTGAGCACATTTCAAATAATTAAATTCTCTTATATACAGTATCTCTTAGATCAGACTGGTCAGCTTAATAACAAACCACTTGACTGTAACGATGATTAAAGAATAGAAGGAGCAGAAGGAAAAGGCGGAGGTAAAACCGTTACAGACCAACAGAGAACAGAACTGGCTGAGGAGGATTTTGTGCTGGTAAGTTACATACTCCATGCATAAAACATGCAAACATACAAGTTTTCTAAATGAGGTTAAACAAGATACATAAACACATTATAATTTTATCAATAAAAGTACAACATTCCCATATTTGTCTAGAATGAGCCTTAAAAAAACCCAGCTAAACTGAATATGGAGATGGTGTTATTTCCAATTTTAAATTATCTCCTTATCTGTTCTCCATCTCCTCCATCTTTAAAATGAAAGGGCTAGGTTTACATACTTTCACTTATGGGAGGTCGATACGACATAGGAATGCTATCACTTTAAACCAAACCAAACTTTAATATCTTTAGTTAAATGTGTAATATTCTACATATAAACAATCCTCTCAACTTACAGCAACAATAAATTTGTAATAACTTTATAAGATATAGAACGCATGAATTTATCCCCAGTAACCAGAACAGTATTTCATAAGATGAAGGTGGATAACATTTAATTTTTAAAATCCTTCATTACTTTCATTGTTCCAATAGTAACTATGATTTATAATGAATAAAGACATTTTCTGCAAATATAATTAGCCTTGCAAGCAGAAGTAGCCTTAAAAATCATGGTAATTATATTACGTTTATACTACAACCCTGAGATAAAAAATAGGTGCTTGTCTCTATTCAAGTCATTAAGAATTTTGTCAGGGATTTTCAAGACAGTCCAGATTACACTGCCTGTCAGTGTCACATACGCATTTCAACTACAACCTCTTGCTTCCACACTTCACTTTTACACATCCAGGTAAGTTCATGAAAGCTAAATACAAACAATACCCTAAAAAGCCCCTACTTTGATTATTCCCACTGAAATAGCAAAAGATCCTCTCACTTCTAACATGATTATGTTTGATGAATCATCTGGAAAGAAAAAGAAGTAGAAATTTGTATTTGAGACCCTCCTTGTGTTCCTAGTCATTACAGATGCACTGCATCTGCTGCAAAGAGGAAAAGGCAAAGCCAGACTGCATTAGGAGGTACCCTCCGCTTGAAGGAAGTACTTACTAATGACTCTTATTTTGCAGATAATTTTAGCATTTACTTTATCCAGCTACTGTGACACTCAAACTCACTTGCCAGTGCTTTTTTCCCAGCAGCGTGATAAGCAATAATGTATTTTTTTCCATCTCGATCTTCTGTTTTAGTCTCCAGTCCAGGAAACAAGGACTTCACAGCCTGATGGATAACTGTTCTTTTTTCTTTGGTGTCTTCCATTACCTGTGTTAATACACACGCATGCAGAAACCAAATAAAGTAATGCAGAAGTGGAGGGATTCTCTCAGAGTTGAATTTTGCATGCTTAAAGAAAACCCACCAAATCACACCAAAGTGGTGACTGGGTGTACTTTTAAAGTCTGGCCTGCTTATTAGAATTAGTTTGAAAAGTAACAAATAACTCTGCTACAAATCCCTCTCTCGACATTCACAGAAGAAAACTCTCAAGATTTATTCCCCTCTGCTGTGCTTAATAAATTGCTCTCTTCTAATGAAATCCCTGGCAAAATGAAGTTTTTCTATAAGCATTAAAGGGGGGAAAAAAGGTAAGATTACATAATGTGTGAATGCTTATTTGAGATTACCAAATTTAATCCTAGTAATCCGCATCCCATATTTAACTCAACAGTTATTCTTCAAATATATAGAATATTTGGATCTTTGAAAATGCCAAGTCTTAATTTCAGTTTGTACCTTCTTGTTTTTCTTGCTACTGAAGAGTATATTTATCTCCTTTTCTATTAGATCACTAAATGCTGACCTTGAAAATAGTCTAGTCTTTCATCAAGATGGATGTTTTATTTAATCCTTCTTGCAATATTATTCCATAAAACAATACTAGACAGAAAACCAAAATACTGCAAGAAAATTTTAACACCACAAGAAATAAGATGTGTATTTGTGTTCATATGTACAGTCCCACTGAAATCAAAATGACAACTCATATGCATGAATTTAAGTATTCATTTTGAATAAATTTTGAGTAAAGCTTTACAGAATTAAACCCTAAACTGGAAACATTTTGGTATTACCTGCTGCATCATGTTCAAACTGCTCTAACACCTTACATGCACCAAGAAGCATGTACCTTCCACTCACTCCCCCTCTCATCCTTCGTCCTTCCCCCCAGTTTCATATCATTTATTAATTTTACCTCTATGGCAACACTGGTTTCCTTATTCTTAAAAAGCTGGAGCTCCTCTAAACGCTGCTTGTCTTCATCTGACAAAACTGTAAATGTTTCTTCTGATGGGTCCTAATACATATTCGGAGGAGGAAAAAAGAAACATCCAATAACCCTCATGGAACAACCGTCAACCTTTTAATGGTTTTGCTTGACCAAATGTTAACCTCAAACTTTACCTCATCATCCACTGGAACAGTAAAGTCATCTAAATGGCTCACACGTCCATCTTTGCCTATTTCATGGACAACAAAGTCCGAGTATCTGACAGGAAGAAATAAGTATTAAATGTGTAATAAAATAAAATAAAACATCCCACATCACACAAAATCATTTCCCAAGCAGCTGTTTGCTAGCAGAATTCACTCAACAATTCTGAATTCACATAATTCAATTCACCTAAAAGAAACTTCAACCATGAGAAAGCTGTACCTATTCCCATCCCTCAGAAGGACACCATGAGAACACAGAAGGAAGTCTGGCCTATTTAAACACAGCAGACTTCTTTGCAGATAACCAAACCACCTGGTGTAGTTATTCAGAGTCATTTTCTCAGTAGCTGGCAGAGATCAGTAATGTATATCCTCAATCCCAGTCATTACTGACAATTAAGACTCTACTGCATTGCTACAATGTGAACACAAATGCATTAACTCTGTCACTTGGAATAACCTGCAGAATAAACTATGTTAGCAACTCTTAACAAAAGCAAGACAAATTCAGCTCTGTTACATACATTCAGTTATAGAGAACATCTTTGAAATGAATAGTTACTCTGCATACTCTATGCCAGGAATAAAGAATTTGGGATATTCTCAATCAAGTCACTAAGTCAAATAATAAAAACATCCTGACTTTAATAGAGCACAGTCTAGGTTGGAACTGCTACATGATTTCTAACTAGCATGTGCTTGTAAAGGAAAAGAAAAAAATTCTTAGTCTACGGATGTTGAAAGATGAATAAAAACTTCACCATGCGAGTGTTACGACAGTGTTCCCACAAGCCCCTGTTTGCCATACATCTCTGCAATGCATTGTATTGGTAGAATTCCTTCCTGAGGAGTGTTACATGTCCTCTCTCCTATTACCTGTAGCTGTCTAAACATGCTAGTGACTGGTACCATAAAAACACCACGACTAAATTAATGATAGGTGTTATAAACTAGGATCAAAGAAAAACTGCGAGGCCACAAACATTTCTAACACTTGGCTACCTTTGGCCACCTTGGTTCAAAACTGGCAGATTTCCCAGAAGGAAGTTCAGCACAGACTGTGCTCCCCAGTGAAGGATTATGCCAGCTGCTTAATGCTGCACATAAAGATTAAATATATACTAAATATGTGCACATCACTTTATTATGTAAAATGATCTAAATATGAAGCCAGTATTTAAAAACGAGGACTTCCATTTGTGTAAACAAAGCATCCTTAACTGCTTTGCTAAGTCAGGGCAACAATGATTCTCACTTCAGTGAGTTTTTGTATTTGCATTTTGTTTTATTCAAACATGTTATTTAATAAAACCAATCTAGTAAAATCCCAAATTAAACCTTTCTCTCAAGTCACAGCACTAGGAAAAGAAAGCAATGAACCTCTCAAGTGGCTTCACATAATCCAGTTGTATTCTGTGAGTCAGAAAACTGAGAACAACAGGTGCTTAACACGAGGTATTAACATACATAACAACACAAAGAATTACCTCTCTTTCAAGATTCCAGAAAACCCTTTATGAGAGCTAACAAATTTAGTTATGCCAACATCACTTTCTGTCAGTCCATGCTTCATCATGTCTGCAAAGCTCTCTGGATCTCCATCTTCGTCACTGTCCTCTAGTTCCTCCTCTTCCTGCTCCTCACTTTCCTCATTGGGGATTATTTCATTTTTCGTGTCCTCAAGCAGAGATTTGTCAGGTTGTTCTGTTACAGTCTCAATGCTCTGCCCAGAGTCGTTCCCTGTCTTAGGCTTCTCTGAGATCTTCTGTCTTTTAATTTCATCTGCATTAGCCACACCATCCTCAGAGTGAGGACGTTTCAAGGATACACTATTCATTTCTACAGTTTCCATGTTTAAGGCACAGTGTAGGATAGAAAGCCCTGAGGAGCAAGAAGAATGGCTTATTTCTTGTCTGCTTAAAAGCAATATCAATACATAGTCTCTTCACTCCAAGGACTCTGCCCCCTGCAAGAGTTCAGGAAAACCACATAACTTTCTGCATTTTAAACATCAAGATTTTGTACAGCTAGAAACAATATGTACTCGGGAGGAGAGAAGGGAGATGTTGAGGGGACTTAATACCCACCCCAGACAGCATGCACCCTACAGAAGCGCAGGAGTCAATACTATACCGACCATTTACCACCACCATCAACTCCCACCACAGCTGCCTCCACACACACAGGCTCTGCTGTCGATAGCAATTTAGTGCCTAAGACACTTTTTGTTCCCAAGTCTTCTATTAAATGACTAATCTTGATTATTCCTTTTTCCATCAAGATTCCATCTTGTAAGGATTGAAAGAGGATTGCTCGATTCCCCCAAACCTGAAGTCTCATCTCTTCATTCTCTGTTATAGAACCATAGAATGGTTAGGGTTGGAAAGGACCTTAAGAGCATGTAGTTCCAACCTCATCTCTTCTAACACACAAATCCCACACGGAACTCAAGGTGGCAGCAATTCAGACCAAAAGATAAAGGGATGAGATACCAAAATTACTGAATGACTGAAACCAACAGGGAACAACAAGGAAGTGAAATGATCTCCAAGAAGAACAAGACTACTCACACTGGTGGAGCAGAGCTCTGATTCTTCCCTGGCAGTGTGATGTGCCACCTTTGTGTCAGCAGAGATAGCACCTCAGATCTGAAAAACAGAGGAAAGCCAACTCTTTGATAAAGTTTTAGGGGATGGGAAAGATTATGAATATATGAATATACGAATGTGATTGTTACAGATACTGGCCACTTTTGAAACCAGGTATCAGCAGCTGTATGGGAACAGACACAACTACTCAGACAGACAAATCAATAACAAACACAACTGTAAAAGTGTTACCAACCTAGTGACATAACACAACACTGCTATTCAGCAAGCTAGAGCAGAGAAGTCTGGGTTTATTTCTGTGTTTAGGGAAGGAGACTGGAGTTCCTATAATTGGGTAACTACAGGACCTTTCTCCCACACCACCCAACTGGCACACTCGTGTAGCAGGAATAAAGCGCAGGTTTTGGGGGCTGCATGGGGGAGCGCATAAACTGCCCTGTGCTGGTCATGGCCAGTTCCAGCTGGGTCCACAATGGACCAAACCCACTGCTTGCCAGAACTCCAGATCATCAGATGAGCCCACCGTGCCTCTGCTCCAGCTTGTTTAAGGAAGGGAGGAGCAACTGGTGGCAGAAAGTGCAACGGGAAGCACAGGAGGAGGCATGTGAAGTGCGCTAAAAAAGACATGGGAGGAGGCACGGGGAAAGGAACAACTAGGAATCACTCTTTGAAGGAAGATCTTCACAGGGACACCCCTGAAGTGGCTGCAGCCTGTCTGGTGCCTACACTGGGACAGGGACACCTTTGAGAGGCCTGTGGCCTGTGGAGAGGCTCACATGGGAACAGAAGAAATGAGAGAGAAGGAGCAACCCTCTATGGACCAACCCCAACGTCCTAAACCCCTGCTGCCTCACCCATGGCAGACACCATGGGACAGAGTGTAACCTAGAGGACAACCAGGGCATAGGAGATGAGGAAACCAGAGGAGGGGAGGTTTCTGCAGTGAAGTTGAGCCTGGGGAAGGGGGTCTTCTTGGGAAGGGAGTTTTCCCCAAGTGTTATACTGTTGGTCGTCTTTGTACCTCACTAGCCAAATCAGTAATCAGAAGTTTATGTTAACTGGCAGTTAAATTCCCAATTTAATTGTAGTCAGGACAATTCTGCCCAGAGTAGGCAACTTTCTAAATTAATAGGATTCAACTGTTACAAATAAATTAATCTAGGCACAGGGCAGTATTTTAGAGCTACATACATCATCATAAAAGTATGTTTTTAAAGAAAGATTCATTACTAACTTGATAATCACCACAGTTAGTTGTTAACTGTCACCACTTGTTAGCCACTGCTGATTTCATTGCCTGGAATTGCCATTGTAAAGGTCACAAAACTTAAACAGGCAGGAACGGTTTTAAAAACACCTGAAATGTTTTGCTCAAATGAAGAACTGAAAATGGAAAAAAGAATGGACAAAAGAGAGATAAGGAGAGACTTATAAAAAAGTGTATGTATTGCCTGATGAGTGACAAAACACACACAGAAGCCAGGAGAGCAATTACAAAATCTGTGTACCTTCAAGCAGAAAGCACCAATTTCAGTTTGTCCTCAAATAAAGACAAGAATACATAAAATCCTTCTTTAAAAATAAATAAATAAATAAAAAATCATAGCCAAGACAAACAGTTCACCACCATTTACAGATTCTCCTACATACCCAAATTTATGGAGCCCAGGTTACAAAGCACTTATGTGGAAAAGGCTTCTCGATGGCTTGTGAATGCCTTCACATGGTGACCAAAATGCCCCTCAGCAAAGCAAAGTCCTTTGAGACACCTGCAAAGGAGGTACCAAGAAGCTTATGTTTCTGAAATAAAACTGTGAGGTATTACAGGTACTGAACGATACAAACTATTAGAAGACTTCAACGTTGGCCACAGGTACTCCAACGTTGTCAGATATGGCCTATTCTCACAGCAGAGGAATGCCTCACACTAAAGTACTACCCTGTGCCAAACGGGTGCCATCACCTGGGAAACTTTCTGCAGGGTAATTACTTGAAGGAGCAAGCTGAGCTGAGTGAGACAGACTCACTTGACCAGACTGATAATGAGAAGGTAGTGAGAGGTGCTGCAGCGTTTCAGTCCTCCTAGCAAACAGGTGTTTCCATAAAAGCCAGAATCTGCACAAACAGCAATTCCAATACTGACCATGTTTTAGCAGCGACTGGATTTGCTACTATAGATAAAAGGCTTGATTGTCCCCCGCAAGAAACGCTAAGCAATCACTTCTAGTGTGGTACCCGTCGGACAGACACAAGGGCAGGTGGGGGCTACGGCGCATTTCTCATTTAAAAGGGTAAATAAAGGAGTACGAGCACTCCAGTGCCGGATACGGAGCTGGCTTCCCATGAGACAAGGCAGATCGGATTAAAAGGCGACCGACGAGAGGGCTCGACGATACCGCAGCGCCCGAAAGT
>NW_009941678.1:51531-56655 GCF_000696875.1 Nestor notabilis | reverse complement strand
GGCTGGGAGCGTGGCCCGGTGCGCTCCCACAGGAGATGAGCCTTGCTGAGGAATAGCCGGGAGACCCTGCGGGGTACTGACATGTAGACGTGTATCTCACAGTTACGGCGCGGCTGGGTTTGGGGATTCCGCTTGGGGCTTTGAAAACTGGGAGCAAAACTGCGAATATCCACGAATTTGGTGATTTGAGGAGAGCTGGGGTTGTTGAGGCCCCGATTAAAACTACTTTAGCCTGCGAGGCTTTTGTGGAGACAATGCCCCAAGCACTGAGCTTGGGTACCAAGCAGCCTCCTCCACCCTGCAGAAGCCCTGTGCCCCCGAAAAGCTCGGGGGAAGGTTGAGCAAAGCTGCTTTCTGGGTGTCCGGTCACAGTGGCTGCCGGTTTAGCCTGGTCTCAGATCTATCTTCAGACGGGCCAGATGGGCCTCAGCTTCCCTGTTAGCAGAGTATCTGCTTCACATGTGTGCCTTTCAGCTTAATTAGAGGTACCCTGGAGCTGCTTTGGGTTTAGAAAGCTTTGTAGGAGGTAGAGTCTGTTCTTTGTGACAGAGGTGTAAATCTGTAGAAGCTCTGTCAAAATCAAGTTAGTTTAGATTTATGCTGTAGTAGTAATGGAGAACATTGTGTGCCTGACGAAATACAACTAAAATGCCTTAATTTGTTTTCCTTGCCACTGGCCATTTCTTTTCCTCTGTAAATTTCAGTTCGTAGAGAATAACAAATGTGAATTTCATGATTCAGCTAGTTAAGAGTAAAAGGCGTACGTCTGTACATGGAGCTGGAAGTCTCTTTTGACCGCTTGTCATCCTTTAATGCTTCACTCATTGCTACTGAAAGAAAAGCGACATCGGTGTTCTGAAGTTTTGGAGGTTAATGTTGGTCCTATTAAGACATTAGCAAAATTGTTACTAGTCATTTTAGTGTAGCCAAGATCTCATCCTTGGAGTATGTCCACACATGGTTATTCAAGAAAATGAATCAAATTAACCTTTCCAATGGGTTGATTAAAGTGAATTAAATCCCCGTGTAGATCTTCTTATTCAGAATATAAGTAGCCTTGATTTGATTTATCTTGATTCATTTTTGAAGTGAACTAACTGGACAGAGTTAAGAGGTCACTTATGTGCTGAATGAAAGTGTGTTTACAGGGTTGCAATGTAGCTCAACCAGCCCTTGGTAAGTTTGCACTCATGGTTAGCATGGATTAAGTTTCAAGAATGTCCTGCTATGACAATCTGTTGTTACTTGATAGCAGTTGAATGAAAGTAGAATCCCAGAGCAGCTCCAGCATGCAAAATAGATGAGGCCTGAGCCATGTTCTGCAAAGCCTCAGGCATGTTTCACGCTTTTAGTTTAGTGACATCATTCGTTTTTATTGTGGAAAGTGTTGAAACCCAGCTATGCTTTGGATTAGATCTTTTCATGCCCGGTGTTAATGCCAACTGAGAAAAGAAACACATCACCTTCCATACCTAGGGAACTATTTACTGTTCCTGTTACAGAAATCACTGTTGATCCTTAGGGAAAAGCATTCCCTTTATCCATTTGGAGTAAAGGTCAGCTTAGTCATTCATTAACAGTGAAGAACTTTGTTTTGAGTACTTTGTTCTTCACCAGCCCTCCTTTCAATGGGAAGGTGGTGTGTCTAGGTTCTTTCTCCCTGGCTGTAGGTAGTGAGACAGGCTCATCCTCCTCTTCTGGTGTGTTCTCAAAAACTCTTCTACAAGTGAGCTTATTTCTGTGCAAAAATTGCAGTGAAAATCTGGTAACTGTAGCTAGACATTGAAAGAAGCCTTGCTTCTTTTGTTTATTTTCTTTTTTATCTTTAAAAGCATTTATATTAGGTAAAGGCCTGACACAGATGGCATTTTGCTGGTGAAAACTGCTTCATCCAGTCCAGTTTTTTTTGTGGGCTGGGGTTCACTGATGTAAAACACACCGTCAAAACTCTTTTCCTAGTATAAACTAGATCTTGGGGCCTCAGCCTAGTGTTACAGAGCCACTTTTCCATGAGCAGTAAAGTGGATGTTCTGACCACTGTGGTCAGTAAAGCTCTTGTAGGTTATTTGCTGAAGGTTTTGGTGTTAGTTGCAATCTGTGGGCTGAATTTCTCTGCCTATGTTTCTGTGTGACTCTCATCAAGTGTCTGTGACATTTTCTCTTCACAAAGCAGTGTTTGCTCTGTGCTCTTTTGACCCATCCCAGAGGATTGCTCAGCTCTGTGTGTGTAGATCATTTTTAATAGAGGTCTCATTTGTAAGCCTTTTGTGGACAAAAACATCCTGGAAATATTATTTTAGTTAGTTACTTATAAAGCAAATAAAAGAAACCAGCTTGCATTCTGCTTGACCTCTAACTGTGTTTCGTGTCTTGTGATTTGATGCATTACTAGCAGCTAAAACTGGCCCCCCCCCCCCCTTGGCTTCCTGTTTTAAATGAGCTCTTCAGTGCAGCTGCCCATGCCATCTCAGAGCACTGCATATTGCGTCTTGGACGTGGGATGCATCTCTGCCTACTGGATGTACCTGTGGTCCCATCTGTTGTTGCTGCCTTTGCCAAAGGGCTGAGGTCTGTGGCAATGGCTTTGCAAAGGGGATCCTGTCTGCTAAGACTGATGCTCAGTCCCTCATCCTATGCAGTCTCTGAGAGCCATCAGTTGCTAGCAGTGGCAGGTAAAACCCAGGTACGGGGCTCCTCACCAGGGCTCCTCATTTTCCTGCTGGTTTGAATCCTTTGTGAGGAGAGAAGGGAGGAGTGTGGGTAGAAGAGGAGGGACCCTGAGCTCTACCCCAGCAGTACATGGCTCTTTGAAGTGTGGAAAATCAGTGGCTTATGTGTTTTTATTTAATTCTATTTTTAATAGTGCTATAAAGGCATTACATCTGTGCCAGTCATTAGTGCCAACCATGCCACGCTGCTGTCTCTTGAGCTTCAACCTTGACAAAAGCTGATTGTGCCACTCATGCTTGGAGAGACAGGGCAGCAATGCTCACACTATGGTTTCAAATCTTCATTAAACAGCTGATTTGACTTTGTGAAGCTCCTGAGCTGTATGTTTAATGCTGCTAGTTGTAGTCTGCTGCTGGAGAGGCCAATTTCCCAAATGTGGCAGTAAAAGATATACCTCTGACTGCAGCCTTAGGGAAACAGGAAGGGCTCGAATCTCTATTTTCTGTCTTGGCAAGGCATTCTCTGGGGCAGGCAGCCTGGCTGGCTCTCTTTTGCCTTAACAGAAATTGAATAAAAGTTTGCTGTAAGCATCAGTCTTCCTCCCAACAGTAGCACCTTCCCTCTGACCTCTGCAGCTTAACGTAACTTTTGCTGAGACTCCTGCAGTAAAAACCTGGCTGCCGACTTTCCAAGTGACTGGGAAGGGGAGTGGCAGCTTTGAGGTGCAGTGTCTCAGGCTCCCATGGAACAGACTGATGTTACTGGCTTATATTGGGACTTCTGGTGCCTGTGTATGCTCAGCAGCACAACAGTAGACAAGAGAAACTTGATGTCTGTCAGAAGTGGAAGTGGGTTCAGAAAGTGTTGATGGCTGGCATGGTGTCTGGTGAGGAGGGATTTCTCGGGGGCTGATGTTGAGGGATGAGGTGTCAGCTGTACTTATGTGGAGGAAGGGTTGGCCTTTAACTGGATTAGTATAATCATGGCAACAATTTTGAAAGCAGCTGAGGGTCAGTGCAGTCACTGTGAAGCCACCTGCCCTATGCCCTTTGGCTCCGGCTGAGGTTTTTCCTTGCAGCATGTTTTGCATGTCATGATTTTCTACTTTGTGGCTTCCTCAGAGAAGGGCTCTGAAAAATTTAGGCAAGCTGGATGGCTCAAGGGCAACAATGAGGTGGAGAGTGATGGTAGACACAGGTCACTGGTTCACATCCAGCTCTTCTAAGTAACAAGAGGTCTGCTTTTCCAACATTCATGAATTCAGTAGCTGAGGCTGTGGTAATCATTTCACTTCTAGTTAGAGCTGGGTGAAAGTTTTATTATTCATTCAGTTGTTCTGGGTCTGCAGTGCTTGGCAGAGGAGAGATGGGCAGGTTTAGCATATTTCATGCTCTCGGCTCCAAAATGTAATGGAGCAAGCAGGTCTGCCTCTTTCCTCCTTAAATCCTCAGCACTTGTCCTCTGCGAACTGCCATGGAGGTTGTGTTGAGGCAAAAAGATTGCTCAAAAAAGCAGTCTTTGGCAGAGAGGAGCTTCCAGACTCATGTTGATGCCTTCTGCAGAGACATTTCCTTAGTTACTGACAAGATTTTTGGACTGGGATAAGAGGCGGCACAGTCCGTTTTACGCTGATTCCTGGGGAAGGAGGGAGGGAGGCTTCCCCCATTTGTGATAAGAGGACCATACTGCTGTCCTGGTCATGATCCCAGCTGAGTGGTGTGTTGCAGATGGCATCGTGTTTTCTGTGCCCACTGGCCTCTGATTAATCTTTCATTTCTGGTGACCATGAATGACATAAGAGGGTGCACACATGCCAGGCAGGAGTTGAAGTTGGCTGCTGCGAGGAGCAGGGAGAGGCCAGTTGTGCACTCACTTCTAGCAGGGCTGGGAAGATAGCAGGAGAGTGCAGCATCACACTGCATGTGTAAGAGATGCAAGGCAAGGCTGTTGTGAACTTTGCATTGAGAAATGGAGACCAGTTAGGCTTGGGTGCTCATAAAATCTACCCTGTAACCCCAGGCACCTTGTGAATTAAGCTGAGCAGAGGTATTGCTTTCCCTGGGGAGAAAGGTATGGATGAAAGCCTGCTGAGAAGCCTGGCACAGCCCTTTTACCCTGCCCAAGGATTTTGTGTCAGGCTTCAGAAGCCCAACTGATGATTATTTTAATTGCATGCTAAGCCATGGTGACACCACAATACTCTGTCAGCCAAATAAAAATAGTGAGAGCTTTTTGTCTCAGGCCTAGGTTGGTAGTGGTTTGGTGTGTGCACTCCTGACAGTGCTGCCTGTGGTGAGTGCTCTTCACGGCAGAAAGAGTGCTCTTCAGGACAGAAAGTCGAAGTGGGTTTTCAAGTGAGTCAGTCTTCTTCACTTCTCTTTCCAAAGGAGGTATAAAAAGCTGTCTGCAGTAAAACTTTGAGTTCCTGTGTGCGTATGGGTATGGTTCATTCTT
>NW_009941678.1:50794-51500 GCF_000696875.1 Nestor notabilis | reverse complement strand
AACCAGGACTCAGTGGCTGAAGGAATTGACTTAAGAGGAAATGTTGTTTGGGCTCAATATGTGATCTTCAGTAAGTGATGACAACGGGGAAAAAGGACACAAATGAGTAAATATTTGAAGGCACTGAGAGACAGGCATATGATTAGGACAGTGACAAGGCTGACCTGAGAAGTAATGGGACAAAAGAGAGGAAGGAAGTTTATGCTTCCAAAACAGAAGTATTTCCTGGCAGGGAGAGGCGTTGGTTTTTTTTTTTTTCCTTGCTTTCTTTCTGCAGAAACCTCTCCAAAAGACATGGTGGGTATGGCTTTGGTCCTTTTCAGTCAGACAGGAAAAGAGGCTTGAGTGCACCTCGTCAGGGAATGTTCCTTGCAGAGGGACTGTCATCACCAACCTGATATGTGGGCTGGGGACGTGCTAGCCTGGCTTGGGCATCCCTGGCACGGGTGGAAAGCCTCTCCCTCTCTGCACAGTGGAACAACTTTGCATTGCAAAAGCACCTGAGCTTCTCTCTCAGATGTCTGTTATGGTTATGGCAAATGTTACTTGTGGGATCCTGGTGGGAAGAATTTTTTTCTTCCTCTGTTCTGAAGTTAGCTATATTTATTGGGGTGCTGGCTGGTGGGATGGGGAGGATTTATGTTCTGAATTCACCAGTGCCTCCTGAATTCACCAGTGTCTCCAGAAGCCTTTGGCAGGGCTGCTG